>NC_136497.1:118916911-118954411 GCF_053919585.1 Euprymna scolopes
GCTTAATTTCCTCAGCGACGCTCGGTTCACTCCGACTGTTGGCGTCGTGTTCCGGAGAAAGCCGGGTGGACTCTGAGTTCACTCTCTGCATGAGTACCAAAATGTTACTTAAAAATTAAGAATAAGCTAAAAAAAATTACCTCCGAATTAAAAATAAAAATAATAATTCAAATTAGAAGAATATTTCGAAATAAAATCAAATCTATAATAGAAAATGTTTAATAACGTGCTCAAAAAATTAAACTATTACAGCAATTCCCCTTGGTTTTCTGGTAAGAAAATTAAAAGGTTTCAGAGTTATGATAATAATAAGTAAATTAAAGTTTAATAAAATATAAATTGAAAAGTAAAATAAACTAAATAATTACATTTTAAATAATATTTTAAATGAGTACAGTATTAACGATGCTATTATGTCGAATAAGTAATATAATCGAGCTAATTATTTAAAATGATTTCATTTAATGTTATATACTAACCATAACACATCAGTCGATGTATATGTGCTTTGAAGAATGCTATATTTAGAAGTTACACATAAAAATAAATGTCTCCATTAACAGAAGTATCCTACAATAGGCATTAATATGTCTTCACCAGGAGAGCTGTACACACACTATGGACATTTTATATGTCTATGATCATAGGGATTTGCATACACAGACAGACACACACATGAACGCTATTACTTTGTATATATATATATATATATATATATATATATATATATATATATATATATATATATAACAGAGAGAGACCGAGAGAGAAAGAGAGTGAGAGAGGAAGTGAGAGACAGTAAAAATAAAAAGAAACGAATGAAGTCACGTGTTCACCAAAGTTTCGTCTTTATTGCGAGATTCCATCTGGATAAATGAAAGCAGGAAAAACAAAACGAAGAGAACAGCATTACAGGTATAGACCTAACAAATATTAGCCAAAAAAAATAAACAGTGAGCCTTGTTTCTCTCTGAATCTGCTGCTGCCATTGCGCACAAAATCGTTTTTCTAACGTAATAGATCCACTCAGAATTAAGCTGCTTACAGGACTGCCAGCAACTACTGTAAAAGGGTAAGGGAGAAAGCGAGGGAGTGTTATGCTCGCTCCGTTAAGTCATAAGTTGCTGGGCAACGGCTTTAGTCTCACCAGTTTTGGCAAATTGCAAACAGGATCCTTAACAGAAGTGTGTGCTCTATCCCATTTATCGTAAATAATCCTGAGGTAATTTCTTCAACAAAGCCAAACAACAAGACCTTCGCAGCTAATTCTAACCTATGCGACTATGGCCGCCTACCCACGTTTTCTGTCCTGTCTCAGAGAAATCACGCTATGCGACATACAAATATCTGTGCGTGATGTTGCCGAGCTAAATTCTGATTCCCTTAAAGAAACTTGCCCTGCTGGCATTCCAATTATAGTATGGAGAAAACTTTAACCCGAACTAGCTCCTACACTTTCAAAGCTTTTTAAATGCTGTCTTTAGGAGAATTGCTTTCCACTAACCTGGAAAATCTCATCAGTATGCCCAGTATTTAATAATTTAGGTGATCGGTTACCCCCTCTATGTACAGACCTATAAGTCTACTGTTCAACATGAGTAAGTTATTGGAATCTGTGTTAAATAGATAATTAGTCAACCACCTAAGCAAAAATAACATTCTTAGAGACATGCATTATGTTTCAGTTCGGCTAGATCTACAGCACATGTGCTGACGGTTCTTTTTCATAGGGTTAGCGGATTATTCGACGTAGATTTCCTGTCTTGCACGATTGCTCCTGGAATATCAAAGGTTTTTTGTGGGGTATTGCCTGGAGGTCTACTTCTCAAGATCTCCAGCTATGGTATAGCTGGTAATGTCTTCTCGATTATTAAATCATTTCTCTCTGATAGGTGTGTAAGAGCAGTGGTTGATGGGCATAAAGCAGAAGCTCATAGTATAAATGCTTGAGTCCTTCAGGAGTCAGTCCTGGGTTCAACTCTCTTCATGATCTACATCAATGAACCTCCAGATGACATCCTTCGGCCATTCATTGAAAGTAAGACTAAGAACACTACGATTTATGGCAGCACATCAAAAACATGAACGTCAAGTATTTTTGATGCTCTCTTCTCTGATCTTTATCGAGTAGTTGAATGGAGAAAGAAGTGGCTGGTTACTTTAAATGCATCTAAAACAAATCTACTTATTTTACATAATAAACGCTGTGATCCTCATCTGGCATCAATTGAAAAGAATAGCTCTCGACATGGGGAGGCTCCATGTTGTGAAAAGCTTCTCAACTTGACCTTCACTTTGGATCTGAAATAGAACACGTCCATAAACCCGTTGCCAAGGTCGCTGAAAAAATGCTAGGATCGTTCTATCAATCCAGGAGATATCTACCTGCTGATGCAATTCTCTACCTATATAAGAGTCAGGTACGTTCAATGATTACGTACTCTTGACACAACTGGGCAGGAACTTCTAGAAAGATCTTATCCTGCCTTGAGAGCGTTCAAAATAAAAATCGTAGCCTAATAAGGGATGCTCTTTTCCTTTCCCTGCAACCTTTTGTGTCACAGAAGGGATGTCGGGAGCCTATCTCTGCTTTATCGTTATGTTAATGACAATTGCTCGTTTGAGCTTCAATCCATGGTTCCTCCTTTCACAAGAAACACTAGTCTAACTCAAAACACTATCAATAATTTCCCCACTCCGATATTGTCTCCTTGATTACTGTACACTCTTTAACCGTCGTCATCGAGTGGCATCTGGGCCTTGATAAGTGATGGTTCTTATGCTAGAAAAAACATCAGTACAAATATTTTAAAATCTATGTTTATTATAATGAAATGTATTACAAGTTCCATTTCAAAAACGGAAAATGTCGTTGGAAATTCGAAGATGGGAGGCATAGCGTTGTTAAAGAGAGTGAGAGTTTTTTGGTATTTTTTTATAATGTCATATTGCCGTTAATATAATTAAAAAGATATTATGCAATTTCTAATCGTTTTTGGAACATATATTTCTATTTTGATTCAAATATAGAAGTGGATCTGATATATATATATAATACGGTATAAAAATACAATAATAAAGCTGCACATAATCTTCCATGTTTTTTCCAGTCAAAAAATCGTAATAGTAATGATAACTTACTACGTTGCTCTACTTACACTGTAACTAAGTAACGCGTAGGTGTATAGTAAAAATCTCCACACCATTATTATGTCTTCTCATATCATTTTATATTACCACAAGAAAGTAACATCTACTTATTACTATATCTATCTATCTACCCTTATATAAAAGAAACTGTACGGTCCTAGATATGACCTAAAACTATATCCGATGGTGAGGCCCCACCTTTAATTGTCATTGCTCCCGGGTCCACTCTTACTCGGAGTGGTAGTACCTGTTAGGGTCTCAACTATGGGTTAAATAGAATCTAACTTTAAAAACATATATCCTTCATTAAAAATAGTTCCTCAAAATAACTAGATTCAGCATTAAATAACCTGAAAAAGGTTGATATGCCGTAAAACGAAAACAACCACCAACCAAAAGAAAGTGTGTTTGTGTGTGAGATCGCTCCCTATGTACCCGTAAACGGCTACGTATATGTTTTTGAAATTTCACACAAAGGTATCTGATGTGTCTGGAGGTGTTCTTTCGTAGATTTGTACCGCAATGCTTCAGATGGAATCGGACATAAAAAATCTACAAACTTTAATCAAATAGGGAAGTTAAATTTTAATAGAAGTTTACACTTTTATATAAACATAATTAAGAACTGCATTTGAGAAGTTTTATCAACACAAAAGAAAGCAGCCCCACCCGGAAGATCTAATGTAGATATATATATTTTTTTAAAACAGACGATCATTCAAAATAAATGTTTTTCTTTTTTAAGAACAAAGTAACCATATGCGTTACATGTGTAATTAATTGATTATAAGAAAATAATTTTATAATATAGACAATTGGCTAATGGAAAAGAGAGAGACGCGTTTTCTATAGAGTGCAATTGAACAAGTATACTTGACAGGTGACTTTCAATCTTTAATTCGAGTTAATTACGGAAATTTTTATAAAATTAACATTATATCGTACTCAGTGGCTTGATTTAACTAACTTTTAAAACATATATACTTCATTAAAAATAGTTCCTCAAAATAACTAGATTCAGCATTAAATAACCTGAAAAAGGTTGATATGCCGTAAAACGAAAACAACCACCAACCAAAAGAAAGTGTGTTTGTGTGTGAGATCGCTCCCTATGTACCCGTAAACGGCTACGTATATGTTTTTGAAATTTCACACAAAGGTATCTGATGTGTCTGGAGGTGTTCTTTCGTAGATTTGTACCGCAATGCTTCAGATGGAATCGGACATAAAAAATCTACAAACTTTAATCAAATAGGGAAGTTAAATTTTAATAGAAGTTTACACTTTTATATAAACATAATTAAGAACTGCATTTGAGAAGTTTTATCAACACAAAAGAAAACAGCCCCACCCGGAAGATCTAATGTAGATATATATTTTTTTATAAAACAGACGATCATTCAAAATAAATGTTTTTCTTTTTTAAGAACAAAGTAACCATATGCGTTACATGTGTAAGTTTGACTTTAATTCAATTGATTATAAGAAAATAATTTTATAATATAGACAATTGGCTAATGGAAAAGAGAGAGACGCGTTTTCTATAGAGTGCAATTGAACAAGTATACTTGACAGGTGACTTTCAATCTTTAATTCGAGTTAATTACGGAAATTTTTATAAAATTAACATTATATCGTACTCAGTGGCTTGATTGGATAGCTTTCGTGCATTTATATCAGATATACATTTGCTTTCAGTGTTTAAAAAGACAAGAATAGAAAAAGAAAACAGTATATGTTAACTACTTCCATCAAAAATAAAAGTGTAGTGTCGGCAGAACAGCACAACACAAAATCGAGCCGGATCAAGAAGAGGAAGCAAAATCCGACAATCAATGAGAAAGTTTGATACCTTAAGGAAGATAATAAAACAGGAAAACATCAGTAACTCCGACTAGGAAGACGATTGGAGATAATGAAATAATGACGAGTTACGACGACGACGATGATGATGATGACGATGATGATGATGGTGGTGGTGATGATGATGATGATGATGATGATGATCACGAGAAAGATGAGATTGATCAACATTAGGATGATTTTGATGGTGACGATAAGATTGATAATTATTATGAAGATGGATTCAGAAAAAAAACGGAATCTGCTTATTGTTGTTCGTATCTTGTCACGAATTTGTGATTAAAAAAACACACAAAAACAAACCTCTTTATTGGCGAGCAATACTGACTATGTTAATGGTTAGAGGATTTTTTTTTATTGTCCTGTTCTCTTCCATTGATACTAGCCCGAACGTGATGGACATAATTATACAGCTGCTTCAGCTTCCGATCTTAAACTATAGAAAGTAATTGTGTTTTTCTTTTTTTTACACGTTCTTCTTTGCTATCTTCTGGAAGATAGTAGTGGCGAACGAACTTCCAAATAAATTATTCCCGTGTGTTGCGTATGTCTATAACCGCTGTCTATCAACATAGACTTATAAATAGAACACACGTAGGGAGATATTTCCCGTGAGCAAAATAGTCTTTCATACAGGAGTGGGGATAAAGTTTTTTTTACGATTCGGAACACCAGTTAGTTCATTGTAACTTTTGTTTTACTGAACAAAAATTGAAAATTTATTTTCACAATATTTCTAAGCACGTGATCAATGAATTGTAGTAATTGTTTGAAATTTGGTCGAATAATCACTGTGCGGTGAATACAACAGAAGCTCTATAATGACTAAAACTGCAACGTAACTATATTTTCAGACACTGTAGTGCTTGAATTATATAAAGGAATAGCGTTTGCGTGTGTGTTTGTCTTTGTGTACAACTCCCTATGATCAAAGAAATATAAAGTGTATATAGTGTGTGTACACCTTTCCTGATCAATAAATATAAATGTCCATTGTAGGGTACTTCTGTCAAAGGAGACATTTATTTTTATGTGCAAGTTCTAGATATAGCATTTTTCACATCACATATTCATCGACTGATGTGTTATGGTTATAAGTATATCACATTAAATTAAATCAGTTTAAATAATTAGCTCGATTATATTACATATTCGACATAATATCCTCGTTAATACTGCACTCATTTAAGATATAATTTAAACTGTGGTTATTTACTTTATTTTCATTTCAATTTATATTTCATTTAACTTTAATTTACTTATTATTTTCGTAAATCTGAAACCTTTTAATTTTCAAACCAGAAAACCAAGAAGAATAACTGTGATAGTGTAATCCTTTGAGCACGTTATTAAACATTTTCTATAACAGATTTGTTTTTCTGTCGAAATATTCTTCTAATTTGAATTATTATTTTTATTTTTTATTCGGAGGTAACTTTTTTCGCTTATTCTTAATTTTTAAGTAACCTTTTGGTACTCATGCAGAGAGTGAACTCAGAGTTCACCTGGCTTTCTCCGGAACATGACGCCAACAGTTGGAGTAAAACGAGCGGTGCAGAGGAAATGAAGCCAAGCGTCGCCGATAAAGAGTAACAAGAAAAGAAAACCTACCTTAGATTTTATTAACTGTAAAGAAAAATTTTATAATACTATTTTTTGTTTTGTTTTGTTTTTGCTATATATATATATATATATATATATATATATATATATATATATATATATATATATATATATTTGGTACTCATGCAGAGAGTGTTTATATTGGGCTTGAAACATCTAAGTTGTAATCAGGTGGGGAAACAGGAAGATGGAACAGAGTTCCACAGGCGGCACTTCTAAGAATGACTAAAACTGCAACTTAACCATATTTTCATGTTAATTATGATTTGTTCATGGAATCTACGTTTAGTTTTTGCACATTTTTGAAAATTGTTGATTGTTGTTTCAACTAGACGGGTATTTTACGTGAAAGATAGGCGGGGAGAGACCAGGGAGTGGAGCTCAGACGAGCACCTGTCATGGAAGTAACGATAAAACAAAGGCTCGCAACGTCTCTCCTGTGGTGCAGAAAACGAATATCACATTAAAATTTCGGGCATGATATGAAGAAATTACTTTTTCAAAAAGTGGGGGATAAGTGTCCTATACAAATTTGACATAAAATGAGCACCAACTTTCTGGCAACCTAATAATTGCTTTATATCATAAACAAATTTAACTGTGATTTTCGTTTTTAGTACCCCCGAAAACCGGTGCTGTTTTTTTTTTAACTTAGAGATTCGTTCATCTTTTTATAACTTACGACAGTAATAATGCCGTCAGTAAGCTTACATGAGCGTTTTTTGGTGGGTATTCAATTATGGAATTATATAGTTTTGAACAGGTGATTTTGTAGTTGAATTAACCGTTTTTACGTAAGTAATGTGCCGACATTAACCATTAAACCATTAATCCATTAAAGCAGAATCGTTTAATATTTCACATGAATTCTGTTTACATTATGGGGGTCCAGATACCCCTAATATAAACATAATTTTTGTGAAATATTTAACTGCTGAAGCAACTGTTAACAACTATACAAGTTGTATAATGAAAAGAAAAAGTATGTTTTTGTAAACAAACTTTGGCTTTTAAGAGGTCAAAGTTCAACGATTTCACCTTTGAGAACTCTACCAAAATCCTTCGACAATTTTCGGTTAAAACACTTGCATTTTTAGATATATGTTCTTTAGATATGGATCTAACTTAACACCTTGCTTTGAGCTTAAAACAATAGATTTTAAGGGGTATAATAGGGGTCTCAAATAAATATATTGACCGACTTTTGGCGTTTGTTGGCTCAGCTTACACCTCCAAACACCGGGCAACGTCGGGCACTCGTACTAGTGTGTGTATATATATATATATATATATATATATATATATATATATATATATATATATAAAATATATTTTTAGTCATCGACATACAGACCTGTTTCGTTGTTTCACAACTCATCAGTGCCGCTAGACTAACACCTATCCCAAGCCGAGGATCGAACCTAGAACTGTCGTGATGACAGTCGGCAGCTCTACCCCCTGACTACGGAATCGGTGGCCGAAATTAAACTGTCCGAATGTCTATTTAAATAAACATCCGTCCGCCACTCGTAGAGGGCTCAAACGTTTGTTTGTAAACAAACCGCGAGCTTCGCATTTTTTCAGCAAAATTTACTAGCAAGTAAGATAATTTACGATAGTGCTCTACCCAAGAGGGGGGCTTTATAAAATATATTTTTAGTCATCGATATACAGACCTGTTTCGTTGTTTCACAACTCATCAGTGCCGCTAGACTAACACCTATCCCAAGCCGAGGATCGAACCTAGAACCGTCGTGATGACAGTCGGCAGCTCTACCCCCTGACTACAGAATCGGTGGCCGAAATTAAACTGTCCGAATGTCTATTTAAATAAACATCCGTCCGCCACTCGTAGAGGGCTCAAACGTTTGATTTGTAAACAAACCGCGAGCTTCGCATTTTTTCAGCTAAATTAAGTAGCGAGTAAGATAATTTACGATAGTGCTCTACTCAAGAGTGGGTATTTATAAAATATATTTTTAGTCATCGACATACAGACCTGTTTCGTTGTTTCACACCTCATCAGCATGGATCTAACTTAATAACTTGATTTGAGCCAAAAACAATGAATTTTAACTGGTCATAATAGGGGTCACAGTAAAAAAAAAATTAACCTCTGCGGTCTCTTCCAAATTACTCAGACAATTTCTGGTCTAAATATTTGAAATATTACATAAAGAGTAATCAGAGATAGGGCAAGCTTTTTCATCAGTTTTGGTCGGAAATTTTTGTTACCAATATATAAATGTATGTATGTATGTATGTATGTATGTATGTTTGCATTCTGCTTCAAACTTTCAATAGAGGCGACGGATTTTACAAAGATCAGTATCGTTTTAAAGTTCGACCTTTCATACGACAAATATCTAAAAAATTGGCTAAAAATATTAATATCTACCTCTTCAACTAGGCACTTTTCTACAGGGGAAGGGGTCAATTTTTTCGCTGATATATTTAAAAATTATCCCCTCCTTTATATTATCTTGCCTTAATTTAAAAAAACTGTCGCTTCCGGTTTGGCGGTGGTTGTAACAGCATAAACGTTAAGTTTTACCCCGTTCATTTCCTCGTTTGCGGTACGGGTTTGGGCCTGCCTTCCTACTACCACTTTTTTTCTGCTCAACATAACATCCAAACACCCGGGCAACGCCGGGCTGAAATGCTAGTATATCTATAAAAGATAACCTGTCTCTGTGTCTGTCTGTCTGTGTGTCTCTGTACATTTTCCGACGCAATAACTCTGTGAATTTTTAGTCTACAGACTCGTAATTTGATATACAGTGTACTGAGATTTGCGAAAATTTATGTGATCGGTTTTCGGCCAGGAATTTGGCTGTTAAGGGGTCAAAGTTCAACGATTTTACCTTTGAGAACTCTACCAAACTCCTCCGACAATATTCGGTTTAAACACTTGAAATTTTAGATGTAGGTTCTTTGGAGATGAATCTAACATAATTACTTGATTAGAGCGCAAAACAATATATTTTAAGGGATCATAATAGGGGTCAAAATTAAAAAAAAATACCACTTTTTTCTGCTCAACATACATTTCCAAATATCCGAGTAACGCCGAACACTCATACTAGTATATCTGTAAATATGTGTGTCTGTGTATCTGTGTGTCTTTTTGTTTACATTTCCCTACACAATAACTCTGTCAATTATAATTCTACAGACTCGAAATTTGATATACTGGGTACTGAGATTTGGGGAAATCTATGTGATCGATATCTGGCCAGAATTTTTGCCATTAAGGGGTCAAAGTTCAATGATTTGACCTTTGACATCTCTCCCTTACTCGTCCGAAAATTGTGGGTCTAAACACTTCAAATGATAGATATAGATTCCTTGGACATGGATCTTACTTTATAACTAACTTTGAGGCCAAAACAATTAATTATAAGGGGTCATAATAGGGGTCAAAGTTAAAAAAAAAATGACCGTTCTTTTCTTTTTCTTTTGCTCAGCATACACCTCCAAACGCCAAGGCAATATATATATATATATATATATATATATATATATATATATATATATATATATATATATATAGATAGATAGATATATATATATATATATATAGACAGGGTGTCCGTAAAGTTACTATACACTCTTACAAGTTACTATACAGACACCCTGTAATATATTAACAGTACAGTAAGATATTGTATTAAATATTTATTTGTAACAAAAGAAATAAAAAGAAATAACACATTTATGTTTATAAAAATCTCAGAAAATACACGTGTTACATCCGAAAAGACTGTAACAATCAAGGCAAACAATAAGACTGTATAGTAACTTTATGGACACCCTGTATATATATATATATATATATATATATATATATATATATATATATATATATATATATATATATATATAAGCGATGCTCTTTGTGTAAACAGATCGAGCAGAGGTAGTTCGGACGATGCCAAAACATCGTTTAAAACTCATGACTCACGCGACAGCCGCCAATAGCTTGGCTGTCGTACAGACAGTCGGGTTTCAATCCTGGCTTGAGGTGGTTGCCTGTCTAGCAACACTGATGAGCTTTGAAACAGCGAAACACTACTGTATGTGGATGACTATATATATATATATATATATATATATACATATATATATATATATAATTCATGATATTAATATTATTATTATCTTTGAGTGTTCAACACGGCTTTTCACGGGCCCTATGTAGCGTTCATAACTTTATATGCATATGCCTATATATTAGAAAGTTGTACTCATGTCGCGGTAACCTTCATCTAAAATTTTAAGTGTTTAGATCCAAATTTGGCTGAGAGGTTCGGTAGAGTTTTCAAAGGTACAATCTTTAAAATTTGAACCCTTGACATCCCAATTTCCGGCCCAAAACTGATTAAAAGGATATATAAAATTCCAAGTCTGTAGACTGAACATTGACAGAGTAATTTGGTAGAGAAATGTATACAAACAGACACACACACAGACGGACAATTTCACTTTTATATATATATATATATATATATATATATATATATTATACATGGTTGCAGTAACCAGGCGAAATATGAAAATTCGACCAGAGCACAACTACAGAGAACTGATTGACTTATTCTACCGACGGAATAAACACGCCGTAAGCATTGGGGAGGATATTTTAGAGATAATGCATTATATGTGTTTAATTTTCAGTATCTACTGTATGGTACTCCCTATATCTTAATAGAAAACATGATCCTAAACGAAGTGGGAATCGTTTATTACTTTGGAGCGAGAACAACCAATCCCGATTACGTGACTTTAAAAAAAATCCATATTTGACCACGTTAGAGACGAAGACTTGCAATCAAATCAAAAAGTTATTATGTCTTGAGAGAGAGAGATTGAAAGAGAGAGATTGAAAGAGAGAGAGATTGAAAGAGAGAGATTGAAAGAGAGAGATTGAAAGAGAGAGAGATTGAAAGAGAGAGATTGAAAGAGAGAGATTGAAAGAGAGAGAGAGAAAGAGTGAGAGACAGCGAGCAAAACCGAGAGAGATAACTTATTTTGTGAACACTTGTTCTGCAATCAAAACTAGTGTTCTTTTACTTTTTTAATTTATTTTCGCTCACTATTTCTGAGGTCAGTTTACATTCTATCTCTTACAAGCAACAAGTGTGTCTAGAATGTTATTCACACTATTTAATTTTAAGTTAAACTTTAGTTAAATTTTAGTTAAAAATAACAGGTTAAAACATTGTTTTCGTACATTTCCAGTCGAAAATTCGTCATCGTCAAATCATTTAAGCCTGAATCATGCTCCGTTTTCTTTTTACTAAGACATCACCACTTACCAATTAAATAGGCAACTCGAAGATTCACTTTCATGTTTATATATATATATATATATATAAATATATATATATATATATATATATATAGAGAGAGAGAGAGAGAGAGAGAGAGAGGGGAAAGAGATGTAATATACTGAGTTCGTGAAATTCAGTAAATCTTCATTTGAAACCCTTCAGAGGAAGGCAGCGTGAACTACTGGAAACTCCACCAGATAAAAACTAGAAAATGTCCTCCACAGTTACAATCCTTGGAACGTTTAGAGCTGGACTTGATAAATGTGGTAAAAGGGTTTAAAAGTAAAAAAAGGCATGTATATTTAAACCTTAAGCTAGAAAACATTATTAAGATCTTCACAAAAATAATGGACAACCCTAACATTATGGTCCCAGCAGATAAAACCATGAATATTTACAGTATGAATTTTCAAACTTATAATAATCTCATTCTAACTGGAATTAATCATAAATACAAGAAAGAAACTGAAAGGGATCTATTTAGAATCAACCTTTAAGCATTAAAAATATGTGGGAAAATGAACATTCTTGACAAAATAGAGGTTTACACCCCACTTAACCCTCGGTTTCTCTTGAAGGATCCTAAACCAGACTTCAATAATAAACTCAGTATTAGATTTATAGCCCCATGCGCATCCGACATAGGTAATATTAGTAAAAAGATACTAGACAGAATCATACCAACTTTAAAATCCAAAATTAAGCACAACCTCTAGATGTCTTCAGGGGAAGTAATCAAGTGGTTTGACAAATTTATCATGTTCGACATAGATGCATACTCCCCCTCCATTTCCCTTGCACTATTTAAGAAAGCACTTAAACTAGCAGAAGATGAAACTGATTTAACAAATTCGAAATTATAAAAATAGCCAGGAAAACCTTAATCAGATATAACGGTGAATTGTGAAGTAGAAAAGATACAGG
Organism: Euprymna scolopes; assembly: GCF_053919585.1. Classification (NCBI taxonomy): domain Eukaryota; kingdom Metazoa; phylum Mollusca; class Cephalopoda; order Sepiida; family Sepiolidae; genus Euprymna; species Euprymna scolopes. The sequence goes on from NC_136497.1 coordinate 118,929,805, forward strand.
GAGCAATTTTGACATTACAATCGGTATCTCAGATTCCGCGAGGGTCACTGAATAGGTTAGTCCCCACTTACCATAGACAAGATTATTCCAGGTTTAAATAGGGGGCTTTACAGGGACGATGTACTTTTGTAGTTGATTCTAGCGACCGTATTATGGAAAAATCAAGAAAAAAACATCATAAATTTTTGTAAGGAATTTGGATTAGAGATAACCGTGGGTAGCAATTACAAGATAGTTAATTTTCTGGGCGTTATCCTCAGCTTAAATAATAGCACATACGAATCTTACCACAAACCTAACCAGACAACTTTCTACATAGATTACCGATCGAACCATCCGAAATTCATGAAGAAAGGGCTGATCCCCAACATTTCTAAAAGAGTTTCAAAGCTTTCTAAGAATGAGAATCTTTTTGAAAAAAAACAACAAAAAAACAAAGAATACTACAATGATCCCCTTAGGAGATCAGGCTACAACGGAAAAATTGTATATAACGGTAACAATAATAGGAAAAAAAAACTAGTTGCGTAATCTCGTATAGTGTTTAAATGCGAGATAAAAAGCGACAGAACTAAATAGATATATCTGGGAGGCACGGGAATAGTGTTTAAGGACAGATATAGAAATCAAGTAGTATCATTTAAAAAGGAACCTGGGATAGAAACTAACAGAGATGGCGTAAATGACAGCAGGGGTGGGTATAAAAATAAGCATTAAAAACAAAAACAAAAATACCACTGCATTAGGTGATTGGATTAGGGAAATTAAGCGAAATAATAATAATTTTTAATTAAAATGGTCAGTAGTAGACAGGGGGAGGAAGTAAAGTCCTGGGAATCAAAAAGGTGCAATCTATGTTCATTGAAAGCCTTCTACATAGTGAATTCCAAAGAGGAAAGTTTGAATAAAAGGCTTGATGTTATATAGGGATGCATTTACAGAAATATATTTCTACTATCACGCTTTAAATGTAACCGAGGCATAACTTTTTTACTACAATATGGATCATCGGATGCTAGGATTACACTTTAATTAAAAGTTTAATAGATAGAATTGTAACAATCTAAAAGAAGGATCCAAATCTAACATGCGAATATAGCTCCCTTTCTTTTTAATAGGGTAAGAAATATAATTAAAGTGTATAGCTCATTTAAGAATGGGATTTTTCCTCATAAGGCAACTATTTTTGTATTCAATCGTAGCAGTATAAACGGTGAAATAAGTAATACCCTCTTCGTATCAATAAAACAACTTTGCAATTAAACTAGTTATTATTAAAAATTTAATTAGCAATTTGGGGGCTGTAAATTTAGTTAAATATTAAGTCAATGGATTTTGTCATCTGGCACCATAAGTTGGTAGAATCCATGCTGACTTACATATTCACCTACTTCACTCCTTGTTCTAAATGTTTTTTTACCCATAAATGCAGGAGTAGCTCTTCCCTGTTCTAAATATTTTTCACCCATAAATGCAGGAGTAGACATCTTCTCATCGGAGTGAAACACACTCGTAGCCATGGGTGGTTTTGCCGTAAGAATAATAATTAGAGGATATATAATATTTTATTTATTTAGACACCCAAGAATACAACACATAGATTATATGACATGAACAGCATATGTGATTAATAACAGATGCCAGTTAAACCCATGGGTAACAAACCAATTCTTTAAGATTAGAAACATAATGTATATACTTAATTTGTTAAATAAACCATCGTAGCACGTTCTGGACCTATCTGATTAACTTAATTATTAAATCATAGACACCTTCTAATAATCAATGAACCGAAAACACCAAACGGTCTAAATTACCCTCTTTAACCGTTATAGGAAAAAAATCGACCCAGTTTCAAACAGAATTAACTAGCAGTACTTAATAACATAATTGGATTATCTCCCTTCATAATTATCCTATGTAACGATACAAAAACATTTTTCAAGTAGAATGAAAACGAATTTTAAAACATTAAATATTAATAAATAGATTAGAACACTTCACCCGAAATGCTGTACAAGGATTTATATATATTTAATACACCCATTTTATTTATTCCCATATTCAATTAAAATTTAAACCCAAAATGGTCTTTAATCGAAGTACCAATATAATGATAATCTATAAACATTACTTGCCACTAATACGAAACTAAAACTAACAGTAATGGTTTTGCAAGGTTTTTACGGCCATAATATAAATATAGAAACAAAAATTTACAAAAAAACTTTGTTATAAAGAATCAATTATTGGGAAATAAAGGAATAGCAGAATCTAATTTAGGAAACCAACGAATGGGATATATAATTTTTTTTTAAATGACTTCGGGTCCTCTGTAGAAACTTCTCTAGACTCTGTTCTTCAAAAAGAATACGAAAGTTAGGTGATATATTAATATTTAAATGGGCTTTTCCGTAACCACAACAAAGGTAAATGTTTCTCGCATGCTTTTCACGTTAGGGATTTTCCTTTTTTCTTTCTCTTCAAAAAATTCTCCATTGCCAAAAGTGTGTTTATTCATAAAGTCTGAAGAAATGGTCGTTTTTTAAAATTGTCAAACGATATAATGCTTGAAATTGTCGAACTTGACATTTAAACAATTGTAACGTAAAATGAAATATACTTTTTGTTGCCATCAATGTCTTGTTTTGAAGTCTTGATTTTGCCTACACAGTATGTATATATATATATATATATATATATATATATATATATATATATATATATGTGTGTATGTGTGTGTGCATGTATATATATAAAATTCATGTTATTATTATTATTATTATTATTATTATTATTATTATATTTGAGTGTTTTCGTCTGTGTGTGCATGTGAGTTTTGCGCTACCAATTTTTAATTCAACACATTTTATTAAATAAAACTTAGTCTTTTAATACATCGAATATTCATGTACTATGTCAGACATAGGTATATTAGTTGCCTAGTGTTACTTCTTTAATAATTTTTTATCGTTTTCACTGTTCGATCAATTGTATTTATCAAATAAATATCAGGCATGTTACGTAATGATTGATTTTCATATAATTTCTTTTAATATTTTTATATTAGTTTTACTCGGTAACTAATTTGTGAGTTTAACATGAGAGTTTGTATGGACGACTAATTGCATGCGTATGTCGCTACGTACTACGCCCAAACCAAATTAAAAATAATGTTGTCGATTTGCTAGAAATTTTTATTGTAAATAAATAGGATCTTTCATTTTTTGTGACACATTTAAAAATAATAGACACATCTAATGTGCAGACACAATCACTCGCAGATATTTTAAAATAAAATTTAAATAAACACCGCACACAAAGAATCCTACACTAAGCTCGATATACGAAAAATTCCGACTCTTTACTATCTACTCAGCGAACGATTGAGCGAACAATATCCAGATGAAGAAATTCGGTGTATCGCCTGTAGAAAAATTGTCGATTACATTTCTAACAATGTATTCTGAACTTCAAATCCCTGTAAATATCTAGAACGACTTCGTACGATCTATTCTAAAAACCTAGATAATTAGCAATGTAAACAATGAGCGCATACCCCTATTATACACATATGTATACATATGTGACCATATAATTATCTATATATACACAAACATACACACACATACATATATATATATATATATATATATATATATATATATATATATATATATATATTCTTATGCACATATATTTCTGTTACATACTTTTCCATAAATTATCAGTGCAAGAAGTTTGTTTTTTGGATGTTAATGCGATTCGATTCCTTACACCAAAATCAACATTGTATATCTTATTTGAAAGCCCAGCATCATGTAGCTAGCACGAACATTTCCATAACAGAAATATGATTTACATTTATATATTCCTATTGAGTACTTAGATTAAGATCTAATATATATATATATATATATATATATATATATATTTCGTATATATATATCTTACTAACTAGCTCTACCTACGTATAGAGCACTTTTGAAGTAAATACTTAAAGTTTACGCATAAAACTATACTTTCGTATATTAAATTTATGTGAGTAAATGAAGTAGTTATATATACATATATATATATATATACATATATATATGGATAGATAGATACATAATATCTTCTATATAATATGTTGATTGCAGAAATTTCCCTTCTCGACCAAAGAACCGTAGTAGATGTCACATATAAGTCCAATATATCTACCCTGATCTACACTATCTTATGTAGCATAGGACACCCATTTTTGCCGCATTCACCTGTCATAGTAAAATGCTAGATTATATGCAGTGAGCAACATCATCACATCGCCACATCTACGGAAGAAATAGTTCATATTTTTCTCCCTAATTATCTAGTCCTCACACCGCTACAAGTTGAGACCGGGACCAATTCTACATTTTTACAACGCTACTGTTATTACACTGCCCTTAATTCACTATCATCTACGTTGGCATAACATACTCGTACAAATTCACGATCCAAAATAATAAATTCTCCCATAGTAAAATCCTCCCACTGCGATTCCTGCGACCTGCCTAGTCCGTTATTCCGAAATGGTGATATTCCTCATAAACTAATGATTACCCAACATTAAAACATGGCGTTGCTAGGCGATACTTTCTTTCCCTCGCCGATGCTTCTGATTCAAAAACCACATCTGCTGTTAAATACATTGGAAAAATATTACATGTACATACACAGTACTAAATTTTCATTCCACCGGATAACGTCATACATTCATATAAACATATAGATCTTGAGTATAATTACGTTTTGATTTCCTCCCATTATTTTTTTACACGGCATTACAGTTCAAGGCTGCCTGTGTTCGGCTGAGCAGCCCTGTGTATAGCATATATATTTTTACATTTATTGTATGTCAACTTATATAACAGTAATTACATACACACATATATATATTTTTTTATTTATAAGCCCCCCTCTTGGGTAGAGCACTATCGTAAATTATCTTACTCGCTACTTAATTTAGCTGAAAAATGCGAAGCTCGCGGTTTGTTTACAAACAAACGTTTGAGCCCTCTACGAGTGGCGGACGGGTGTTTATTTTAATAGACATTCGGACAGATTAATTTACGGCCACCGATTCCGTAGTCAGGCGGTAGAACTGCCGACTGTCATCACGACGGTTCTAGGTTCGATCCTCGGCTTGGGATAGGTGTTAGTCTAGCGGCACTGATGAGTTGCGAAACAACGAAACAGGTCTGTATGTCGATGACTAAAATATATTTTATTTATTTATAAGCCCCCCTCTTGGGTAGAGCACTATCGTAAATTATCTTACTCGCTACTTAATTTAGCCGAAAAAATGCGAAGCTCGCGGCTTGTTTACAAACAAACGTTTGAGCCCTCTACGAGTGGCGGACGGATGTTTATTTAAATAGACATTCGGACAGATTAATTTACGGCCACCGATTCCGTAGTCAGGCGGTAGAACTGCCGACTGTAATCACGACGGTTCTAGGTTCGATCCTCGGCTTGGGATAGGTGTTAGTCTAGCGGCACTGATGAGTTGTGAAACAACGAAACAGGTCTGTATGTCGATGACTAAAATATATTTTATTTTATTTATATATATATATTTTTTTTTTACAAAGGCACCACCACATTATCAAGGCCCAGAGGCCACTCAAGGATAAGGGTTAAAGAGTGTCCAGTAGAAATTGGTCAATATAGTAATCATTAGTAATGAAAATTTACATATATATATATATATATATATATTTTCCATTATTAAACTTATATTTTAATTAAGATTCGTATACGTTTCGTATTTGTGTACTTTTGTACTCTTGCACGAATGTATTTACAGTATATCTTGGATTCGGCATTTATTATATTCTTACCTATGTAAGGGTACAGAAACTGCATGGGCAGGGTTTTCATTGTGCATGTCGGACGATAAATACCAAACACTATTTATTCAGAAACATTGCTATAGTTTAATAATTCCTGTGCTATCACGAAACTAAAAAAATAACACACTGATTGTAATATAATCAAATATAACTTAATATTTTATTACATTGTTATGATCGTGTTTAAACTAAATTATTTTATTACACTATTTGTTTAATTATTTGATAATAGGAGACGTTTTTAAGGGGGGCTCGTGAAAGAAAGAGGAGTGTTAATAAAACTAAATTATTTTTGCTGCTTATGTTATGCTCCAATAAGTTTTTCCTTTTTTAGAGTTCTTAATAGCACAAAAAATTGTTAAAATTAATTAATAAATATATGGTTTCGTTTTCGGGTATTGACTCCGTTTTCCGTTCTGTTTGGTTGCGTTCCATAATAAACAGTATCTATTTCCGGTAGCTTTATCTTTTTTTTTGAGCACTGATCTTGGACATTACCCTATAAGAAATTTTGTCTACCTAATTGTTGACTGCCGTAAAGACATTGAAAATAGTTACATTTCCTAAGTCCCTCGAAAACTATTTCCTTAATTTATTATTTTATCATTTTGTGTTATTTGGAGATATTTTCATTACTGAGACGTGTCAATTCATTAAATACGGTTGGTTACATTTGAACCTAAATATTTCAGCATTATTTGATCTAAAATAACATGTTCGAATATAAACATATTATTTGATTAAATAAATAAAATCAGTTTCCCTACTACTTTCAATCTTCTTTAGCAAATGTCAGCAATCTTCCACATATTTTCTTGTTTTATTTATTAAAATGTAACTTTTCAATTTTTTTCTGGGCGAATTATTATTGATAATACACTATACTTGCATACCCACATTTAATCGGCTATCTTTTTTTCTACTATAAAAATAACCATATTAAGCTATCCACAAGTACTGACTACATAAACGTAAGAAACACATATTTTCCCATTTTTGTACGTTTACATTCCACTTGTACAAATTAAGTTACCGAAACGCGTGTTCAGGTACAGCTAGTAGTATATATTTCTTTAAGTATGTTGGTTTCAATGAATCTCAGGATAATAATTTATCTAGTTTGTTGGAGTATCGAACTTATTAATGTTATTAAAGGAAAAATATTATCTCGTTGTTAATTAAAGCAAAAATTTAAAAAAGTCTGAGCTTAAATGTGTCTGGTTATGGGATTCTCGTTAACGACATAATGATGAGGTTATGGTAATTAAATGGCGTATCGATGTATACAGAAATATGTCGAACGAATGTAGTCATCGATTATTGGTGCTTAATAAATAGAAAACAAGTCAATTAGCTAGCGATGAGTTCATCATGCTGAGTCAAGATAAGAATTGACGTCACAAAAGAACGATGTACACATATTTATATAGATACTATTGCAGTTAAAGTTAATCTTCATTTTCGAAGTTTTTTTTTTTAATTTTTCTAATGGATAATGTTTGGATTGCAAGCTCCAAATCTATTTATTCAACTAGGAACCCAGCATTGCTGGAAATATATTGGCAAATTGTTCGTCAAATAATCTGAACAGATATTTCACGGCTTAACCCCCCCCCCCACAATCCTCTGTTAGATATCGCCCCAAATACGTACCCATTCGCCCAACTGGCAATACGCCTTTTTTGAAACCAAAATTAAAATGTATGTAAAAGATTCTTATAATAGTCAGAATGTTACTTATTAGTAAAATTCTAACTATTATAAGAATATTATTATAGTATTACGAGTAGAATAGTACCATATTAATAGTATTACCAGGTTCGCGAATAGTGTACGTATTTAAGATCATATCTGACAGAAGATTGTGGGGAGTTAAGCAGCGAAGTATCTGTTCAGATTATTAAACGTCTACTATATTGTAGCAGAATCGAAGGCAATTCAAAAGTTCAGCAATTCGAAAGAAAAAAATAGAATAGAAGATTCTCGCTATCTAGGAAGCTCAACAGTTAAAAACATATATTTTGTTTCAAATAAACTATTTGACTATTACACAGGTAGATAGTTATGTAAACAGTGAAAGTTAAGAACATTATCTCCAATATAACCATCACCATAACCATAGAGTAGCGATGTATCATTTTCTTGAAATACCAAACCAACGGTCTTATATGTATTTCATTGAAATACCAATACCAACGGTCTTATATGTATTTCATTGAAATACCAAACCAACGGTCTTATATGTATTTCATTGAAATACCAATACCAACGGTCTTATATGTATTTCATTGAAATATGTAAAAGATATGCCGTAACATAAATAGATTAAAACGCACATTTTCAGGAAAATGCAACGGTGAGACATCAAAAAATTAATTAGTATATTTATCAATATCTATGTTTATAAAGAGATTTATTAACGTTATTCGCTGCATGTCTGTTAACGATAATATTAAGACAATATTATCCTAGGAACTAGTAGTTTCACTAGTTCTTGAATAAGGCATTTAGCGGCCGTTTCTGCTCATTTAATCAAGTTGTACTTTTTCACGATAAATACGGTCGAACTATATTTTTTCCCGAACGGTAGAACAGGTTAAATCTCATCAGAAAAAGAAAAAAAAAGTATATGTGTAGAAAAGCAAACATGTGAATAGGCATGATTAATGTGACGCTGCTGTTGTGCTGGAAGTAAACCACACGGCTGTCTGCTAGCAGGTGGCGCAGCTTTCCCTAGACGAATTGCCCTCAATAACTAATTAGAGACAAAGGCTTACTTCCGACGTTTATACGAATGTTTGTTTGTCTACATCCCTGACATGTTATATGCCTATTTCCGTTGCATGTTTTACCTTGTTTTACGCCATACTAAAAACAAATCATGATTTAAATACGGTATAATTTCTAATAATTGTATATAATTATTTTATATTATCGGTATTGTATGCATCGAACCACATCGCATTTTATGAAAACCGATTTGTTATGTAGTAACATACTCAGAGTCATATATATGCTATTAAATATATATGCTATTACATATATACACTATTAGATATATCTACTATTAAATATATACACTATTAAATATATATGCTATTAAATATATATGCTATTAAATATATATGCTATTACATATATACACTATTAAATATATATGCTATTAAATATATATATACTATTAAATATATATGCTATTAAATATATATATATACTATTAAATATGTATGTTATTAAATATATATGCTATTAAATATATATGCTATTACATATATACACTATTAAATATATATGCTATTAAATATATATACACTATTAAATATATATGCTATTAAATATATATATACTATTAAATATATATGTTATTAAATATATATGCTATTAAATATATATGCTATTAAATTATGGACTCTGCGAATTCGTTTTCTTTATTTAACAGTAGATAATTATTTCGTAAATATCTATCCATGTTTCGAACTTTTGGAGATAAGGTTTAATTAGTTGGATTCTACCGATTATTGTGCATATTTGAGTGTTTTGGGTGTGTGTTTTTTTCTTTGTGGTGCAACTTTGGCCTATATTAAGTGCCTCTTGTTGGATTCGAAAATCTTTCTCTGGAATTCGGAAATATTCAAGGATTTTTGAACAAATTCAACATGGTTATCATGTTCTTGTTTCGTCAGCCATTTTATTTAATTCATAGTTTATCTAATAAAATGTTCAGTATATTAATGGATGTACTAAATGTTTTTTGCTAATATTATGTTGTATCAGATAATAAACATACTATAATTTCAACGAACACATAATAGACTCAACTACACCACTTCCATGTACGTCCTCCTGTACTTGACAACATGAAAAAATATAAAAACAGTCGAACGAAGCATCTTTTAAGATACTATTCTTGGTGACGACTACGTGATTTACAAGAACAAGTATGGCGAAACGCTACAGAAAAATATAGCAAATACGACATCATTCGTTTCCACAATGTATATATTTTCCAAGATTAAAACAGTAGTCCGACGTATTAAAATAATACATATGCCCATTCTAATCATATATTTATAAAACATAGCATTATATTCTCTTCAAAACAAGATTGTAGAGTTACACTTATGGCATTTTTCTATTCAGACAAATTTAAAGTGCTATCCGTTGACTTTTTCATTGCGGTGGATAATTATATACAATGAAGTTTACATTATCAAATGTTATTTTTCTTAAATAAATATAACTATAAAGAGCGTGTCTTATGTGATAGACCGGACAAAACACATTGCAATTAGAAGAAAAGATGTAACACGAGCTTGTGATCTAGCCCTGTTTTGGCAGCTCTCACATTTAATTCCTTTTTCTGTTTTTTTCTACTTGCTTTTAAGAGTCAACAACAGGCGTAAATGTGGGTTATGTAGATAAATATGTTTTCTTCTTTTCTTGATCATTGTTGATTCTTTGGATATTTTTTTATGCAGGAAACTAAGACAAAAAGACGCTTGCTGAGTTATTCTCAAGGTCTTTGGAGGTAATTTGACTTAGGAGATATAAACTAATGTTGTCGTACTTAGTTATTCCCCACCCAAACTTAACTTTTCAACTAGATACAATATTTACGTTATTCGGTAACCACTGAAGGTAGGTAACATTTCAATAACATTCTTTCCAGATTATAAACAGTTACTCGTAGGCATGACTTATACCAAGAGACAAAGCTGAAAATATTCCTTTCTTTCGCTCGCCAGTCGTCATCATTTGATTCTTGTTTAACTCATGTAATTGATTTTCTGCCTTCAAGTTCAAATTTACTTGAGCAATCTATGGTAATGACATTTTTGGTATATTTAGATAATCCTGATACGCATTAAGTGTGACACTTGTCTATTTTTATACTAGCGCATTTAATCGTAGGGTCGCTGATATGTGACAATATAACTACCTATATTGCGATTGGGGAAAACCTTAAATAAATTAATATGAGTAAGCATAGTAATATTTAGTTGAACAGTTTGACTCTGTTTGGGATTTCTTGCAGAATAGACTTCCTGGAAGTTGTCAGTATCCCTAATTGAAAATGATATAATACGTTTGATTGGATTTGATTGCTGCGACTTATTTTTCATTGTCATATATTGTTGCGTTATTGAATGTATATATACGTTACAAGCTTGTAATTTTCAAATGCTTGCTAAAATCATATATACACCTGACAATTCTTTTGTCATAATTTTCCAAATGCACACATACAAGTTTATCAATATAGAACAATATTTACAAGTAAACGTTCGCCCATCGATAAAGAGAGAGATGTTTAGTTGTAGGGGATGGTTTGTGTGTGTGTGTAGTGATGATGCGAATAAATGTCAATCACGCCCAGCAGCTGTCGGTGTTTTCTCTTCTCTATCTTTTTAGTTATGTTCTCTCGTATATAAAATGTTACGTTTTTCATTTTTATTTTGCGTTACGCAATTTATAACCTGCCGTACTGGCATTTAAACATTTCTTTGTTTTCGAAGTAATTATTATTTCGCACATTATTTGGAGCACGATATGTAGATCTAAAATCTATTTGAAATGCGCGTACGTACGCATCTCAGCTTATAACGGCGTCACCCCTGCTCCGTATGCAAGAAATTTGATTTTCTTAACAATTTCATTAAAGTTCAACAATGTTTACTTACCCAGTACAAAACTCCAAAATCATATTGAAAGAATATTAACTTTTACTTACGCAATACGTAATGCGCCTACCTGTAGAAATGTTGTCCTTCGACCTCTTTTTGTACAGAAGAGACTTAGCTAGTGTATCTTTGCTCCATCATTGTTTTCAATACAAATGCTCTACAAATCTTCAAACTATGGTCCCTATATCCAAAACATTCAGAACCACCGCTTATTTTAGTACAACGACTGTGAACATTTTTTTCTTAAAACAGAATGCGAACTCCATGAACAAAAAGGTTTTCCTAGAACTTCCTCGTCTATACTACTATATACTGTGGTGAAGTTTTTTATCTGACTATGACATGGTAATTTTTAAGCCTGGATTAAAAGGTTCTTATTGAACCGCGTTCAGTAATAATTAAATTATATCCAATTCGTAGTATTACTCCCATTTTGTCTTCCAAAACCAGTGAGTCCCTTTTTAAAAGAACACTACCATACATTTTTATATAAAAATTCTTATCATTTGAATGATTTTAGACTGGTTTATTCAACAGTTTTCTATTAAAAACCAACGGGAGGCGCTCGGTATATGGTATGTTAATTTATTAAAAACGTGTGATAGCGAATGGTCCTATCGTGAATCCGCGTAAATATATTTAAATTTATTAAAAAAATATGATACTTGGGTGGCATCAGCCAGAATAAAAATCGAAAGAAACATCTGTAAGCAATCAATGGAGATTGGCAAAGAAACAGTTATGAAGTAATAGATTAAAAATTAGAGTTGTTGGGTAAGCGCACATAAAAAAAAGATACGGTTAAAAACAAAAACAATCTTCGTCATGGTGTAAAACAAGTGAAAACTCGACATGAATTAAAAAAAAAAGATTAACATGAGATACACTTACCTATTGTGTTATTAAATGGAATTTGATGCAGGTTCCCAAAAGATAACACCGTATGCGAGCACACCAGGCATCAGACTAATACGCTTACGATAATATCATATTGCAAATTATATATATATATATATATATATATATATATATTATTTGTAAATTATTTTGCAATGTGTTAACATCGTTAACCTCTATGTAAGACGGATAGTGTGTTCGCATATGGTGTTATCTTTCGTGAGTTCTTGTCAAATTTGTTTTAATAACACGATCGGTAAGTGTGTATATATATATATATATATATATATATATATATATATATATATATATATATATATATATATGTGTGTGTGTGTGTGGGTGTGTGTGTGCGGTGTGTGTATGCAATATAAATAAATATATATGCATATATATGTAACTATATATATAATTACATACACACACACACACCCACATATATATATATATATACAGTTAATAATTTATTTTACATTTTCTGTCAGCAATAATATATAACCTGCTGAGTCGTGGTAGTGAGTTACGTAATTAGTGTTGTCGTGTTTAATGAAGTTGGATCCATTCTTTTTTGTTGTCTTTAACATTAAATGACCAAGTAACCATTGGTATGCCCTAAAATATCATTAATTTGATTTCTATAAAAACATTTAACACCTTTATTGGCGTACGTAAATAGTTTAACCAATTACCTAGCCTTCTGGACTACTAGTTTCGCCTCTACTCTAAAAAACGGGCAAAACATATTTACTTGAAACTTCTATAACAGGTTCAATCTTGCAAAAGTAAAAATAAGAAATGTATAAAACTTCTACCGAACAAGTTAACAAGCGTGGCAAATGTAGCCCTGCTGTCGAGGTTTAAGTAAATAAACTGACTGAATGCCGACAATGGCGCAGATTTCCATGGAAGATTTGCTCTTAATGACTAATTACCGTTAAACAAGTACTTCCGGCTTTTGTAAGTTTGTGTGTCGACGTTCCTCACATCTGACATGATTACTTCCGTTTTGTGAATTATCTTGTAATGTTGGACATGAACAAACAGATAACACATGTTACGCAAAAATGTTGACTGTTTGCATATGCTATTATTTATACCAATTATCTATTTATTGTAACAGCACGAACGCGCGTATGGAAATACAGAGCTGTGTATGAAATGACGTCACAGTAAGGAAAAAGAAAGATTAAAAAAGGAGAGCATATTAGAGGGAACAATAACATGAGCGACGTCGGCATGTCATAGCTGTAACGAGAAGCCACACGTTGTGGGAGAATGAACAAATAAATGTCGTTATTACTACAGGAAGAAGCGTGTTGAAGTTCTTTCCTAGTCTTTATTTAATATACGACTATGGCTACAAGATGTGTACACCGCTACACTATGACTGATGAAGACTGTGTATTTGTCTGCTTAAATTGTAACCTGCACTATTACTATGTTTTAATACTGAATTAAATTTACTATTTAATGATACACCAAAAACTTTAATGTCATTACGTTAGTTATCAAGTAGTAAACCTTTTTTATTATGGGAACGCCTGATCGCCGAAAGTAGTATATGCGTTGGAAACAAGAATACAATCTGATCAATATAAAATGGAATAGGCGAGTGCGAAGATGGTTGATAAAACAAATACGTGTCTGCAAAGTTTTTCTACGGACACATCATGGAATGTTAACTAGTGCCGAGGGTTTCAAATCATTATTCTTTCTTTTCTTTCGGCGCTTCTAAGAAGGAGCTTTCTTGTCACCTTCATATAGTCAGTGATTCTAAGTGAACTGTGGTACGTATCGCAGTCTTATCCGAAATTCACAGAGTGACAAATCAACGTTAAAGACTTTCAGAGATGAATTTATAGATTATCTTAACATTTCGTTGTCATGGAAGAACTTTCCGTGTAGGAGCGACCAAAACAGGAACATTTTTATATTCAATATTGTTCATGTGGGCTAGACAAGCAGTCCAGAATACTTTTTCGAATCACTTAAGGTTGCTTTCTTCTTAGTGCTGACATAACTAGTATGAGTTACATTCCATTTATTTAATAAATGGTTCATCAGGAATTCAGTATAGATTCTTGAGTTCAATTGTTGGTTCGATATGGCACAGTCTGTGGGAATAATATGTAAGATGAGAAGAATTGTCTGAAACTTCAGATAATACACATAATCTTTTATTCAGTTTACATAAAAAAGACTGACTCCATTCACGATTGCTGAAGAGAAAAAGGATGTCGTTTCCGCCTTGTCGTGGATGGTTTCTACGCTTTGCCATAGATTTATATAAGTTACTATTAAGAAATACAAAGTTTTATAATCAAATGATCGTTTTCGTGGTTTTACAATCTAGTCTATATTGGAAGAGAATTCAGTTAATCTTACAAGTAAGACTGTGATTGTGTCTATTACTCATTCGAATTCGGGTTTAAAATATATAGTTTCGTTTTATTTCAAATATTGATTTCGTTGGTCTTTCAAACATAAGTTTGAAATAACCCTTTTATTCATATATGTATATATATATATATATATATATATATGTGTGTATGTGTGTGCGTGCGTGTATATAATTATATATATATTTATATATATATATATATGTATATATATATATGCATTCCATGTTGATTCCATTCTGTTGCAAAATTATTCTTACATAATAAAAACATGCTTATGCACTTTTGTTTTTTTTATTTTTAACTGTGTTTATGCGTGTCTATAGTATTTGCAAACAATGTGATTTATCTAAAAGGAGGAAGTCACTATTTCGAAATTCATTTATAAATAAAAAAAAAATAGAACGTAAACGAATAAGCACGCAATCAGAGATGATGAGATCAATATATATCAAAAACGCGTTTAATTGTGTAGTAAATTACAAACTACTGCCAACTAGAAGAATTAACCTCCAGATCTGAAGCATAAATTAATCCTAAGTTTTAGTTCAGCATACGTTAGTCATATCTATTTATACAGGATCCCGTATATATATATATATATATATATATATATATATATATATATATATATATGTGTGTGTGTGTGTGTGTGTGTGTCTGTGTGTCTACATATATATGTATGTATTTATAAACATATTCGATTTATTTCTTAAATAAATTATCAATCCATCTGAATATTAAGGCACAGCTTCGGGGCGTTGGCTCGAAAAACGTAGGGTATTTAGTTTAATTAATGTTCAATGGTGCTCCATTCTCAGAGCATGGTTTAATAGTTCAACGTTTGCACACACAAACAAACCAATATTTCTTTAATTACAGTTTTTTTAATAATAGATTTATATATGAAATTCGAGTTTTAGACATTTTCTTTAAGTAAGCAATATAATAAATTTGGAGAAAAGTTAGAAAAATATTCTTTATATAGGCTGTTTTTAATTGAAACTCGAACCCAACAAGGCATAAATAAGTTTATGTAAGAAAGATTAACAAATTAATACAGAATCCAATACTTGCTAAGTATAAGTATTACGTGAATCGATTTCACGCAAGAACAGCAAATTTCTTCTCTATTTTTAAACTTTTGTTATTGAACGTGAAATCTAAAAAAAAAAAATAGATAGAGCAGATAGAATAACAAATGTCCATGTTCTATAATAAACATTTTATTGACGCAAGTTTAGTATAATAACGGATTGAGATCGACAAAATCAGGGAACGAGTAGTCGCATCTTCAGAATATCTGCTCTTCTTCAAATTCGAGTTAAATGAAATATTTATTTGGCGACGTAAACGAGTCCTATGCACTTTTTGTATTGCATTCAATCGATGTCCTTGTAAAACCTTTTCTTTGGGACGACTTTTACAAATCGTTTGGCTGCGAGTATAAAAAAATAAGCGCGAATAGGAGATGCGTTTCCTAAACACTTACATTCCAAGAAGTAGCTCCAGATTTTGTTTATTTCAGAGCGTACGCCATCAGCTTAATGTGATGATAGCTACATCTGCCCGGTGTAAAGTAAAACGGAGAGATGTTTAAAAAGATTATAAGTAGACGCTCGTACATCAACATCTGCGTCAAAGCGATGGGGGGAAAACGTTCTATATATTTATATAAATGTATGTAGGTGAGAGTTCTTGATCTTTTTTTTCGCTCTATAGAATAACTTAGCACGTGCTATTTTATGTACTCTTCATTGTCAAGTAAACGCACGCTTATCTATACGAATACGGACCAAAGTATGTCAGGTGTTTTATCTGCTAACTCCATGAAAGTATTACAGGAACATTAAATTTGATATTAATAATAGCATAAAAATGTAGATTGGCGAGTGAATGTTCTTTAAATGTATTTTAGTATTTAATTAAGATATATCTAAGTAAAAATAGTAAAATATTGGAACAAGAAAAAAGTGCAACTGGCAGTAAAATGTAAGAAATAGCATAATATGATCAATTGCCAAAACACTAAATACTTGCCAATATTACTTAAAGTTAATTTGAATCAAAATATTTCTGTCCATAAATTATTTACTTAACTCGAGGGATTATCTTAAACCAACGAACTTCAAATTTTATGGTAATAATATCACAATCATGCTGATTTTTAGTAAAGAATTTGTAAAAAAAATACTTCTTCTATATTATTATGGGACTTAACTATAGAGGATTGGCGACACTATATTTACAAAATTACGAAATGATTATTTCAAAGTAACAGAAGATTTAGCTAACATTTTGTTATACGACATGTTCTCATGTATTTATTCAGTGAAGTATGATCTCCGCCTTTATAAAACAATCTTACTTTTGATGTTAAATAAATGTAAACAAGGGAAATATACAGATTAAAATACAAATACAATTAAAGGAGCCTATCAATTAACAAAACATAAAAGCATTATGGAGAGAATAATTAAAAAAAAAGTTGAATCCTGAAGCTAAATGGCATGTATAAATGTATCGTTATATATATATATATATATATATATATATATATATATATATATATATATATAGAGAGAGAGAGAGAGAGAGAGAGAATATCATGTATAAAACCGTTATATATATATATATATATATATATATATATATATATATATATATATATATATATTAGTAGAATAATTTAAATGAATGTTCTGAAATATTGGCGTTATGTTATTGAATTTAAAAAAAATTACTTACATAATTCATTACTATATAATCGGAATATAATACTACAGAAAAGGAATAAATAAATAAGGAATCTCGCTGCGAAACAAAAATACAAATATTAAACTGATGTTGGTGTGAAAAAAGTGCATAAAATAAGCAATAATTCATTTGCGTCATAACAAGAGACCGTTCTAAAGAATAATACATTTAATATATTATGAGCGTCTAATGTATGTAACAGGATCCGTCATGACAATCTGGTATAATGTATACTTCCCTCTACAAGTATACATTTACGAAATATTCAACACAATATAGTATTCGAAGCCCAAGTAAGATTCCGTTTCTGTACTTACATTGAGATTTATACGAGGAATAGTTTATATTGTCAACCACACCAGAAATACTATTATAAGTAATCTATTAAGATCAATACAGCAGAAGAACATATATTCTAACATAATTAAATTACAATTGGGTGATGGAACTAATGTTATTTCTGTTCTATCTTTACTGAACATTGGTGAGGTAAACGAGAAATTTAATTCGATACTCGGAAATCTTAGTATATCATATCAAATTCCAGTGAAAGCCTCGGGAAAGGATTTTTGACTTCGTAGAAATGAGAATAACGGTGACGCGCCAAAGAATAACTCAAAAAAACAGTAGAGCACATAAAATAAACATAGAATAATGATACAACAAATGCTACACTTCTAATAACAAAAGGTGGGAAATGCATTTTAGGATGACTGATTATATAAAACAGTCCTCCACAAATGAGCTTGTAGGTAAGTTGACCCATATACACTTTCTTTTAAAAAGTCGTAGTCCTACACATTATGCATTGCTGAGCAACCGCACAGTTAAACGATCTTTGTTTATATACCTGGCCATATTTTCTAGTGTTTTTCGACCCAGAAACTTTAAATTTAGCGGAAACTACATTCTACCTAAGCAAATTATCGGAAAGAGGTTGGTTTATAAGTGTTATTTTTTTAAAACTGTAAGTAAATTGCCCGCATTTTGTTATTAGAATATGTAAGTTGTATTCATATTCTTTGACTAATCTCTTACGTGTACATGTATGGTATATATGTATAATATATATATATATATATATATATATATATATATATATATATACGTGTTATTTTTTATTAAGGTACATCATTGTTTCAGCTTCTCGGCCGTTTTTTTTGGCCGTCTGTAGCTTCCTCAGACTTTTCTGAAAAGGTCTGAGGAAGCTACAGACGGTCAAAAAACGGCTGAGTAGCTGAAACAATAATGTAACTTAACAGGAAGATACGGTAATAAAAAATAAAACGCATATTTGCTCTAAAACAGAATTGAGCACTTTCTTCAGGTTTTATTAATTACCATTTCCCCTAATATATATATATATATATATATATATATATATATTTATATATATATATATTATACATATATGATATGTACTATACATATATGATATGTATAATATATATATATACATATATATATATATATATATTATGCATAAGCATTCAACATTATCGTAGACGTTTGACAATTTAGTATGTTATTCTATACATCTTATGAAATGGCTGACTAATTTACATGATTTCAAGTTCAAATGTAGAACAATACCCGAGTAAACTTCTGATTGTCACAGGTCATGAATTTATAAATCTGGCCATTAAAGAAGATCTACATAGAATAAAGTTCTGTTTTATCTTTAGAAAAATGCCAGAAGAAATGAATTGAATGCTTCAGATGCTTTTGGACCACAGATTGGGCATCAGTTTTTGAGTGGCATAAGAGAGCCAAGTCAATCAGGCTTAGTTCGTTGTTTTTCTTTTACAACATATCAACCGTTTTCAGGTTATTTAATGCCGAATCCAATGATGTTGAAGATTTGTTTTTTAATAGAATATATCTGGGTTTTTATTGTCAAGTGGGTTTCTATTCAACCGATTGTTGGGACCCTAACACATTCTACGACTCCGGATCAGAGTTGACCTGGGAGCAATGGTAATTAAAGGGTGGATCCACACTCCCCAAAGCCCGCGAAATTGGGTCTCGCCATTGGATATAGTTTAAGGTTATATCCTTGACCCAAGTAAAGCAGGGAGTCTGTGAGAAAGTATGAGAAGAGTGGGATGAGTAAGGAAGGTTAAAAAAAGTCTTTCATTGATTAGAACCATTGTAGACTTATAAAGAAAATGAGTGCACAGTTTGACGTCAGTGTGGGAACTGTACAAACTTATTAACTTGGAACTGAATATACGAAAGATTTGCGTGAAGTTTAGCCCAAATCTGCTCAATGAGGATCAGCTTATTTAATCGAGGTAGTCAGGAAGACAATTATCTACCCTCCCTATAGTCCAGATTCCCCCCTGTGACTGTAGATTCTTCCCCAGGGTAAAGGAAAACTTTAGAGGCAGTCGTTATGAAACAACTCATGGGAGAAAAAAAAACTGTGGCTGGAGTCATTTCTATGCTCACACAGGTTATTCCAGGGATTGTTGAAATGTTGCCAGTGCCTTGAACAGGAGCGGATTATTTTCAAAGAGATGGGAGTATAAAGCGTGTACTACAGCGTGACCCAAAATAAACGGTGTACACTTCATGTGATATCTCCATTATTTAGTCACCGATTGCTCTTATTTAACAGGACATGGCAGAACCAACGACCGTGAGTACACCAAGACGCCAGTGGGAGCTGAAAAAATGAGACACTCTGTTAAATATTACGAAAAGAGAGGTTAGTTTAAGAAAACACAGGAAAGTTTCATGTGTCAGTTCGAATGTGAAAAGGATCCATTCAAAAGCAGAATTTAGAACTGGGTAGACTACTTCGAGAAGTATGGGACCGTGGAACACCTCAACGCTGCCGGAGAGAACCGTCCAAGCCACACGGGACGTCCCAAGAAGCGAACAGCATAGCTGGTTGAAAGAGTGAGAGAGTCTCTCCAGCAGAGTCCGAAATGCTCTGCGCGTAAGCGAAGTCAGTCTCTCGGTATGTCCCGAGAGACTTGCAGGACAGTGATGGTGAACGATATCAGGGTTTACCCATACAGAATACAGACGATGAAGACCCTTACAACCGCAGACAAGAAGCAGAGGAGGGCTATGGCAGTCCAGATGCTCGAGAAGATAAAGAACACACCAAGTTTCCTTAACCTCCTTTGGACCTCAGTTGAAGCCCACTTCCATCTTGATGGAAAGGCGAACTCCAAGACAAATGTCTTCTGCGGGTCCTCCAGATCCAAGCAAGTAGCCACCAAGCCCCTGCACTCTCCTAAGTGCACGGTGTGGGCTACAATCTCGGCCAGATCCATTATCGGACCAATATTCATTGGAGAATCTGGCGCAGCAGTGACAGTCACCAAGGAGCAGAATATGGAGGTCCTCAAAACCTTCAAGCCTGAGCTCCAGACCATCTACCCGTCGATCATGAGCAAGTTTAGGTTCCAGTAGGACGGAGCAAGTTCTCAAACCTGAAACCTATCCCGAGATTCGCTGAAAGAGAAATTTGGAGGGCGAGTGATCAGTCTCAAGACTGATTTTGTGTGGGCACCCTCATAACCCGGACCTAAGAAACGCAGATGTTTTTCTTTAGGGATACTAAAGGAGAGAGTTTACGCAGTTTAACCCAGAACTATCACGGAATTCAAGGAAGCCATCAGGGAGGAGATGAGAGCCATTACCAATTCGGTCTGTGAGAACGTCTTGGACAACTTCGTTCTGCACCTCAAGAAATGCACGGAGCTAAATAGAGGTCATCTAGAATATATGCTGTAGAACGGAGAAAAACAGGCCAAATATCCTAATGTTTTTATGTGATGTTTTGAATATAATAACCTAGTTATGACCAAAGTTCATTTCATTCTGACACAACACGAAAAAACGGGGCGTAATTAGAAGTGGGCCCGTTTTTTGGCGGTCAGCCTGTATAATTAAAAGTGCCCACACTGGAAACATAGGGAAGGCTCATTTTAGGTGCATGACCATAAGTATTCAATAACCATATGAACATATTTTTCATAGAACTGGATGTATATTCATATCTCCCTTATTGTTTACACACATACACACACAGACACACACACACACACACACACATAAATATATATATATATCCAATGCATAAAAATATTCAAAAATAAAGAATAATTTCAACAAGGTCGTTGATAGGGTTCAATCAAAGAGAGCAATTTATATTTGTGTTTATTCTTTATTATCAAAACATGAAAATGTCTGAAATTTTCTTAATTTTTGTATTTTAATTTTTGTTGCCTGATGAAATCAAATATGATTGAAATGGTCTGCACATATAGCAAGATATGACTGTATTTACATAAAAATAATATATATATATATATATATACATATAGTCATACACATACAGTACTGTTTCGCTATATCACAGCCTATCAGTGCTGCTAGACTAGCACCCATCTTCCATATCCTATTACACATTTTATTAGGTAGACGTCATAAACAAATGTAGTGAACATTTTTTTCCGGAAATACTCACTATAAATGAAGGATATTTTACGGCCGTACGATTCGAACATGAAGCCAAATTCACCTTTAACTTTCTCGGTACGCAGCCAACCCAACAGTCATAATGGAGAAATAGAGAAATAAACTGCATCAATGCCTATACAAGCTAATATATCTTCGTCATTTATTATGCGTGTTTCGCCGCACGGTGATTAATTTAAATCTATGAACAAACAATAGTAGGCGTGGCTTGGAAGTTTTCCCGTCGACAGTTTTCTCATATGGGCGCACCTTTCCCTTTTGTGTAAATCAGCTAATTTAAGGAAGTTTAAGCCACAAAATAACTCTTTCGCTCTCATAAATAGCTGATATAAATAGAGTGAAATCGATAAGCAGTCACCGTGTTCCTTTTATTATCGGGCCGCCGTATTCAATTTAATGCAGTAGAGCTAGAGAGTTACAATGTTTTCTGTTTCAAGATCACCGAGGTATGCAATTTTAAGAGTGGGTCAACAGGTTAATAAAGTTGTATTCTCTAGATAGACACCTTTCAAAGTATATTAATCAAACATTATAGCAGGTACATATATATATACATATATATATATATACATACACATATATATATATATATATATATATATATATATATATATATATATATATATATATATATATATATATATAAGCACACAGTGTGTGTATGTAGGTATACAGAGAGACTATGCAAAAACGATCGTTGGGGGATATATCCGTATTTTATAACAAACAAATAGCTACGGTCATTTCACTATTTATCTAGATAATCACGATGGTTATTTATTTTTAAACCTATTAGCGTGGGGGGGGTGCCCAGTTATAAAATTCGTTTAAATATGATATTTTATTTTGTCCAAATCTCGGATATATTATTATGGCGTCATGATTTTAAAAGTAAAAAAGAAAAGACTTTAATACCATCTGCTAGAATCGAAACCGAAAGCAAAACTAGCATTCAAAGCTGATGAAATTACAACTGTGCAAAGATGACACGCGTATGGACTGATTAAAAATAAACTAAAATGAATGCAAAAATGTACAACGATTTTTTTCAATTTGGACCCTTTCCTGACCCCTTCAAAACAATTTTACCAGTTAAAGAACTATAAAAAACGTCTTTTAAAATCCAATCATTTGCGATCCCTAGCCCTGCCCTGTAAATTTTAGTTCAGAAGGATAGTTTATATTATGGAGACAGACAGAAGGACAATCATTGTGTTTTTTATAAATTAGATTATATAAAATTATTCATTCGAATGTATATCAGGAAATAACAAAATCACCCCAAAAGAAAGGTACTCTAATTAAAGATACCGTTAGTTATACACATATTTTTCAAAAGCATCGTTGAGTTCAGTTGGTTTCTTCAAAACATTTTAGCATTTTCTAATCTTTCTCCTGACAAATTATTTCTCCACTGTTTGTAAATTTCGGAAACTGTAGTAATGTTATATAACTTTACTAAAAACATAACAATACATTTGGATAGCTCTACTCCATTGTTTAGTTATGATTAATGTTCACACCAAACCTTTATTATATTATCATGTTAACGATTATTACAATAGGTAAAAGGGAAATAAAGGAGGAAAAATGTTTACTTTTTCAAGTTACTTTCTCTCTCTCTCTCTGTCTCTCGCTGTCTCTTTCTTCACACAGACACACACACACGCGCGCGCACACACACATACACACACACACACACATATATATATATATATAAATTATTCTTTATTTCATTAAACTATGTTTAAGACAAAGAATTTAAAATAAAACTTATTTTAGAAAAGACAAAATAAGTAAACCTATCTCCATTAAAGCACAAACACTAAAATGCAAAACATTACACAAGTAATAAGGAACACTATTTTAAAATGCTTAACGTAACATACTTTTTGTTTCTGGACACTAATTCGTCGTTGAATTTAATTTTTTTCAGTTTTTCCCGAAAAAATCTTTCAAAGATTTCTCATCGCGTTCAGTTATTATTTATATTGTTTTATTTTTGTAGTTTTTTTTTTTACATGGAGATCACCACTTATCAAGGTCTGAAAGCCACTCGGGGATAAGGGATGTTGCGTGTACAGTAATCAATATGATAGTATCGTAGTAATAGTTAGTATTGTAGATTTGATAAAGTGTCTTAGTTAAGGGGCGATTCATCAGGAATTTGTTTATGTTGTACTTGAAGACATCGAAGATGTAGGTAGGAAACAGGCAAACGGAAAAGAATTCCACAGGTGTGCCCTTCTAAAAAAGAAGCTTTGTTTATGGAATCTACGTTTTGATTTAGGCACAGATAAAGATTGGGGAAAATTACTGACTGTGGTTTAAGCTAGAAGGTGTTTATCGTGAAAGACTGACGAGAGAAGGCCAGAGTTTGGAGCTCGAACGAGCACTTGCTAAGGAAATAACGATAAAACAAAAAACGGCTCGCGACGTCTCTTCTGTGGGAGAGAGGTTGCAGGGAAGCGAAAAGGGCATTCCCCACTAAGCCAGG
>NC_136497.1:118959411-119114411 GCF_053919585.1 Euprymna scolopes
TAAGGGAATTCCAAAGTCTCGCAGTTATAAGGGAAAATATTAGAGTAGAAGGCTTTCTTAAATCCAGGTATCTTTACTGTGTAGGGGTGCTTGTCGGTTTTTTCATGAGTATTTACATCGAGGGTGTATAAGGGGTTGCCTTCTCTCAGAACATTCACTATTAAAATATTGTAAAACTACCAGAGGGATGCAACATGTTGTCGATGGGACAGACGTTGAAGCATAGATGACAGTTCAGGAACTATCATGTTGGAGACTTTTTTTTAACCCTAGTGAAAGACTAGTAGCATATGCATACGCACCTACCCAAAATGACTACAATACGCCATGCCTGGGCGTATGGTGACGTTGTAGAGGTACAGGATACGTTCAGGCGAAACAACTTCCCGGTATGATATAAAGAGTCTATCTTCTTCGTAGCTGCCTTGGCAATACTCTCGATGTATCTGTTGAAGCTCATGTGATCTGTGAACGTTAAGCTAAAGTGTTTGAACAAAATAGTTTCAGGTAATGTATCTTTAGCCATAGGTATTGATGAATGAGAATGGGTTTTAGTAGTTATTACAGGGGCGAGCTTAGTCCTGGCATATAATAATAAATCTCATCTATTTGTATCAAATCGTACAACTGAGGACTTTTATACTGATATAATCGACACATCATTTTGTATCTTTCGAACTCAGATAATATGAACATATAATTATCTTTTCATTTTACAAATAAACGCTTGTCTCTGTTAATCATATCTCGTTTTCAAATACTTATGTTTCTGACATGATTGGCTTGTATTTTCTGTATTACGTTATGTTGCATGTGTAGTTTAAGATATAAAAGGTGATTAAATGACCTTACTGGTGGTCTTTTAAAACAATAAATAGAATATGATTGTGACAAAGTGTAGTAAATATATATATATATATATATATATACATACATATATATATATATATATATATATATAAGTATATATATAAATATTGAGGAACAGGAATTCTCTTCGTACAACGTTGTATTTTGTGCGAATAATATATCATTTTATATAACTTTTGAGACGTTCAACACGTAATCAAGAATCGCGTAATTATATCGATCTAAACCTGAATATATGAGAAACTAAGCCACTGTACATATTCAAATCGCCAAGTTGTAACACAAGCGTGATGTCTCAGAAATAAATGAATATACAGACATAAGGATCGGAGCAATAGAAAAGAAAAAGGAAACACCGAAAGAGAAAAAGTGCGTGCTGACACAACAGGCACAAGATACAAGACTGGTCAATCCTCCGAAATTTTGCAATATGTCAGACTACCATAAACCGTCGAATGAATTGCACACATAAGAGATTGTTATAGCTGTAAACCCAGAAACAATTAAATGATTCAAGGAGAGACAGGAGAGCGACCAAACTATAATTGCGTTTTGAATGCCTATTTACGGTTATGTGTTGAAATGATCGGCAATGAATGCGTTTACTTTTTACCAACAAAAAAGTCTAATTAAACGTCAGGGGTGTGAGTTCTATTGTATAGGCGTTGATTTAATTTTAATAACATCAAATATGCAGCATGCGCGCTTGAAAGAAAAGTCACAACGCAATATTACGAAAAGAAACAAATATTTTATTTGTTTGAAATTTGTAATTCAAATATATTTCGGAGTCAAACTCCGTCCTTTGTATTTTCTACACATTTTTTTTATTTCTTTCTATGGTTCTTCTTCTTTCTTGCCATGTTGATTGTAATGGAGAATGATATCTTTTTATATTGTTTTGTAGAGTCTGCAAACGTCAACTTAGTAGTCAAATGTTGGTCAAAAAACTGATTAAAAAGCTTGCTGAATGTCTTAATACCCTTTATGTAAAATTTAAAATGCTTAGACCCAAAATTAGATAAATAGTTTGCTCGAGGCCGCTAAATAAATATCTTTTGAACTTCGACTTTGTCAGCCAAATGTTTGCCCCTAAAACCGATTAAGAGGCTTGCTCTATGTATGAATACACTTAATGTAAAATTTCAAATGTTTACAAAACAAAGTAGCTGAGAGGTCGATTTTTAAAAAAAAATTGACCCCAGTTAAAATCCCTTAACATTTGTTTTTTTGTGGCTCAAATCGAAATGAAATGTTTTATCCATGTCCAAGGAATCTACATCTAAAATTTCAAGTGTTTGTCCCAAAATTGTCGGTGGAGTTTGTTAGAATTTTAAAAGGTAAAATCGTAGAACTTTTAGTCCTTGCCTACCAAATCTCTGGCCGAAAACAAATTAAAATTAGTTTCTTAAGCCTTAATACACCTTATGGCAAATCTCGAATCTGTAGACTGAAAACTGACACAGTAATTTGAGAAGGAAATGGACACACACACAGACCCACATAGAGAAAATTCCTCTTTATATATATATATACATATATATATATATATATGTATATATAGAGAGAGAGAGAGAGAGAGAGATGTATGTTTGTGTGTGTGTGTGTGGGTGGGTGTGGGTGTGTGGGTGTTTGCTTGGAGCATTATTTATGACTAAACGAGTAATGTTTATAAAATCGTAACATCTGTAACAATAAGCAAATCCGAGAAAACGCAGATGTTAAATAACATTCAGTAACGAAAACCATTGCGCTACAACCTCCAAGAGAACAGGTGAAAAATAAGCCTTGATTTCCAAAGAACAAAATACATCGATAAAATTAAATAAAACGAGTATAAATTTCGAGTATAAAAACAGAAACACGAGACAGTTTCTATTCACTTAATTCACATCTGGAACGTATATCTACTAAGCTTTATTTTTCATCCTAGTTTACATGAGCTCCCTTAGTTATTTCCTTTCGTTACTGCTTATTAAATTCTCGTTTACTTACTAGTTGCCTATATATGTAATACATTTTTTTTTACGTGTAATTTATTTTTATACTGTGAATCAATTATATCAAGTGAAGCATTTCCCAGATATATTTATTTACACAATGTATTGAATTTCATGTTTGTAAGATCCGTTTGTTTCTTATTTTCTTATTTTCTTAAACAAGCCGGGCTGGACACAAAATCTTAATTTAATTAGGCAAATTTAATTTTCCAAACCGTGTTCTTTGGTTTGGAACACTGATTTAATGTTTTTAGTTTAGAAACATGCTCTCTTTATTGAACAAGAACAGAACAGAAAAAATAGTATCAGAATATATACTGTACTTTGATGGTTGCAAAAAATATAAGCTCATTTTAAGCTACGCGATATAAACCCAGTACATCGTGTAATATCATCACAGTATTGCTACTATATATCAGTCATTTAGAATTATTGGAAATAGGGTTCTGAGTTTCACTTATTTCAATACACCTATACTAGATATCTGATGAGTTTGGACCTACAAATTGCGAATAACACTGTAATCCTGATTCCGCGTTCACATTTAATAGGTTGACAACACAAAAAGAAATGGTTCAATAACAAGTATGGTACTTTAAATGTAATATTGCAAAATAGGCGTATATCCCTGACAAATAAACTAGAAAATATTAATTTCTTATTTGTAATATTAAAATTTACATATATTAGATTATGTGTAGAAACCACCTCTTTTAAATTGGGTTAGGTATTTTCTAAACATTTTTTCTGCCATATTTGTAATCATTTTTTTACTTGATATAACATAATACTATGTTTCGACTTACTGACTCTGCATGTTTAATAAAAAAAAACAAGCTACTTAAACAAGCAATATGGATCACGTCATGCAAGGTCTACAGTTGATGAATGCCTGTAATTTTACATCAGCTCAGTGAATGTAGCTCTCCAAATATCAAAATCATTTCAAAGCGGCTTACATAAAAGTTTACTTAATAAGATCTCACCTATGGAATATCTAGAAATACCTTCCATATAATCGAATGTTTCTCACCGATAGTCATTTGCAAATAGACGACGCTTAAATCAGAAAAGTGTGGTTTCTCATGGATCCACTTAAGCATACTCCCTTCCTGATCTTTATCAGTGATCTCACAAATTGTATCCAAACTGCATTCGTTGAGTTATACGCAAGCGACACTACAATCTTAGGTAACACTCCAAAGGCCAGCAACGGCAAAGAACTCCAGGAATTTCTCTTCTACGATCCTGTGCATATCGGGGAATAAGTAAAAAAGTTGGCAAACTTCTGGGGCAGATTTTCGCTATTTACCATAACAGGAAGACTTGCACCAAATATGGTGTTAAGTCTGGTAGAACAATCTTTGCGTTAATGTATCACTCTTAAAGAAAGCGAACTCTCGACGCACTCCGTTTTGTGTAAAAATAAATCTGAATAGGACTTAAATTGCCGTACTGTAACCTCATTTGCAGAGGATCTGCTCGGAACTATTTTGACAGTATTAACCTGTATCGGAACTTAATAAGTGATGTCCTTTTCTCCTTGCTGCAGTCTTTTTCTCACAGATGATACGTGACGGGAGTGTCTCTGATTTTCATTGCAAGTCGTAGTCTGAGTTTTAATCTATAACATCCGCAAAAATTTCTCAATATTCAGTCGTCTAGTTACAACCACTGCCATGAATTCACCCAACTCTATCTGTACATAGACATGAATGCATATTCCATTGAAAAAAATATGTCCTAGAACTGCCGAAGGTGAAACTTGATTCTGCTGGCATGCTTTGAATCTCACTACCAGTTACTTATGTTCAAGTAAAATGCAAACAAGTTTTATGTGAGCTGCGTCCTTAAAAATTTTATCGAATAACCAATAACAGCTACCACACTATCCAATAACAGTTACCAAACTGTGATCTCATTTACAAACTTACCCTCCTTAACCCCTATAATAGAGTTGTCTTCAGACCTTGATTAACTTGTAAATAAGATATTTTTATGTGGTCATCCAGGGAAAATATGGTTTCATAGAACATTCTCGAAGATATGCTGTCTTTTTATCGTTTTCTTTTCTTTTTTGTCATACATGTTCAGACCGATTATCAATATTTTGATTCGAACTGCTAAGATTTGTCCGATTTAACTACAGGACATATGAGGGTATTTATTTAATTATTACTTATTTTTATAGAATACTATAAATAAAACATCATATAGTGTAATTTTGTGAGAAAATGAGCGTTTTGCTTGTATTATACTGATTTTTCGTTACAGCTATTTGTCACGGGAGCACTATCGCTCGATTTATTGCAGAGAAGATCCGTTTTCGACAGTAAGATTTGTGTCGAATTCACACGGTCCTTCTCAATCAAACTTTTTTTTTTGATGGGCTGATATTTGTTTAGCCAGTTCCAACGTCTTTTCCCTTTCTCTCTTACTTTCAATACGAAGTAAATGTAAGTTAAATTCCTAAGACACCCTCACCGGTAAATGCCGAAAGAGCTGCTAAGAAGAATGCATGTTTTGCGCACTTGAATACACTACAGGATCTCATCACAGAAGAATGCCAGTCGTTGAAATCTATTTTATTTCCTGTTTTCTCATATTTTTTATCAGCAGTTTTACTTTGTATACATTTTTTAAAATAAAAACCACATTCTAATAGTCATTATATTTATTCTAATATTGACATTCTTCAATCATTATCTATTAAAATGCCGCAACCTTGAATTCCGGATGCGACTGACTTCCATCCAGCATACTTCATTATTACTGCTTAAAGCTTATGATAATTAGGCTATTATTAAATATCGGCTCACTTTAACAATGGCCCTCGTTAAGTAAATACTCACTTTAAAGGGACTTTATTCAAATGCATTTATATAAAGTGCATTACGCAAAAGCATTAACATGAATGTAACATTTATTTGTTAACAGAAAATCTACCGATGGACACACAATTTACTTTAAATATTGAAAATATCAAAACGGTTGAAATGTGAATTAAGGCATCTATAAGTTGTGTTTTTCTTGTTATTTTTAGATAGATTGGTCATGCACTTATACTGAATAGTTGCCAATTCTAATAATCGTAATTTTCGTTGAAACCATCAGTCACTATTGTTGGACTGACACTACAAAAATTAACTGACTCACTTTGGCAGTGATGTATCATATTGGCTATGTGTGATGACGTATGAAGTGTATTAGTTTCATCAATCATGCTTAATAAAGGGCGTTTGTGGCGCAAGGCATACTGACGCTGGGAATGGCACGCAAAATGCAGAGTTCAAACCTCATCTGATTTATCACGTTCATTTTTCACGATAATAACTTCAGCAAAGATGTGAATACGCTTATAGGATTCTTATCGGCAAGTAATATATCATTTTAAAGAAAACTTCAGTTTCAACAGCAAATTTATGGACGGTTTAAATAGAGTAAGCAGACAAATTAAACGTATAAAAGAGGTATTTCTTACCTGCATGTATTTCTGATGGAGGTTATATTAATAACTTACGAGCGTATCCCCTGTGACATTTTGAAGCGCTTTCTTCATTCATCTTTAAATGTACTGCTTATAATGATATTTCTTCATTTTTGTTTTCCAGACGAAATACTACTAATAGAAATTACTCCCTTTTCAGTAAAAAGGCATTTTTATTGCCAGTCACCTATTAACGAAACGAATAAAAATAACGCTTTATATCGATTTTCTTCTAGTTGTTTATTTCAAATTACAGTTATTAATTTTTTATAAACAAGAAATATTCAATTTTATTAGCGTTAGAAAAAGTTAACTTATTATTCTTCAAACCGATACCATTAGTGTGGCTTTTCAAACCATGTTTACATAAATTTTTTCAGTTTGATGCGACTGAGCAATATAATTAGACTTTATTATAATTAATTTTATAATAGGTTATTTAAGAATAGCAAAATATAATATGTACTTTTGCTAGTCGTACGATCTCATTGTAATTTAAGTACATGGGTTAGTTTATACCGTACTATTTTATGTAATAGTTTAGCACATTATTATATAAATATATACAAAAAGTGTGTAAAATGATGTTGCCCAATTAACGCCAGACAATATAAATCCATACGCTTGACATATAAATCATTTTAGTTTGGAAGAGGATAGCATTGTTATTACAAACAACTTGTGTGCATCAGTCAATTAATGTTTTCACCGTAAAAGCTTACAGACGAAATCGAAGAGCTGTGTTTCCAATATAAGACCAATCCGAAAACAAACTTAAATTGCAAAAGCTTGGAAGAGAGGCTGTTTATATTACGTGTGATTACGAATACTTTGTGCGGAAATTGAAAGAGGTTCAGTATATTTTTACTCTTATTTGGGTGAAAACGAAGCGTTGTATCAGTTGATTGGTCAGTTTATATCACTTATTTTATAAATAAAAACTTTCAATTGGTTTAATAATTTTTTTATAATTTTACAAAACATATAGGAACTCCCCTCTGTTTGGTAAAATAGAAAAGCGTTTCAGTTTCAATTTTGTAAAGAAAATGTTTTTGGTGTATTCACATATGAAAAGATAGGCATTAAACGATAAACAATTTTCATATATATATATATATATATATATATATAAATATATATATATATATATATATATATATATATATACGTGTATGTATTCTGAAAAAAATATTTTTCCAAAAATTACTTCTTGTTGTGTAAAAATGTTAATGTTTGTACGTGTTTCGGATGTTATTTTTAAGGAAAAACAAAATGGAGGAAGTATTTTGATTAAGAATCTATTCATTTTGTTTCCAATTTTTGTGGATTTGGTTTCTTATCTGGGTATTGTGTCCAGAATATGTGTACTTGTTTATCGCAGGTAATTACTGTGGGGTCTTTAGTTAATTCAAATTTTACCGCAATCATTATATTAGCATGTGCGAATAGTGCTTCTTTAGTAGGATAAGCGCCACAAATTCAGCTTCACATGTCTTAAGAGAAAACTGTGCTGGTTTTTATTAGATGCTTAAGTAAAAATCGGTCATACATTTGAATGTGTCCAATTTTACAGTTTCACCCTTCGTCGTTTACCCAATGTGAATTTGGAGACTCTCCAATATATTTTGCTTATACACTTATAACATGGTATGTATTGGGTTTCTGTACAAGTTAGAGACGTAAGTCCTGTATATTAAGAAATAATTCTAATGTACCTTCAGTAAATAATGTGTTTTATATGTTCAATGGTTTGCAATGATATTACAAGGTGTCTCGCATAATCAAAAATAAACTTGTCATTTTAGCGTTTTTAATTCAGTAAAACAGTAGCGTTTATATTTAATTTCAATAAATATGGGGCCGTTTTATAGTTTGCCATGTGGCTACCTGTATTTGTGTCGTCTTCTAATTAGTACATAAACAACTAATTTCATTTGTCAGAATTCGAATTCGTTTCAGATCCATCGAAGTAAACACGTCACTCAACCCTTAACCTTTTTGCATTGTAAACCATTGTAGTATTATCAGAGAAGATATATGTCGTTTCAAACTAATGGAAGTATAAAGTAAGGCAATCGTTTAATTGTAAAAACTTGCAGACATAGACGAAGAGTAGAGTTCCAGGTAAGTAACTAATCCGTTGAAGTTTGAATAGTTTAGACTTAACGAGGTAGAACAAAGTCTCTGTCCGTGTGAAACCGGATCTTATTTGCACAAATTCTGTAGGGAAACGTGCCACTTACCTAACTAGCACGTGTGCATAATTCAGCAAGTTGGTCGTGGAATGGAATGAAGAAGAAAGAAACAAAAATGGCGGCCTTATCTCTTTATATGCCTGCAATGTGACCACCCGATACGCAAATGAGATGTTCCTGTTACCCAGAAAATTATTGGTGTGACGGGCGGAAGAAATAGCACTCAAGTTATTGAATTATAAGCTATTTCGGTTCTCGGTGTGCAGTGACTGGAAAGGCAGAAAATAGACAGATTCGACTTTCGCTTTATACCTGAGTTTGATGGATCTACCACTGGACCGTCTGTCGTCGAATGGGTGGAAAAGGCTGAGAAAAGCTGAAGACTGTGCAGAATTAAAGAACCAGCCGCAGTCATTCCTTTGAAGTTAACCGGAGGGGCCTATGCAGTCTACCAGCAACTCGGGGATGAACCAGACTGGGATACAATCAAACACAACCTGTATAGAGCCTTTGGTACAGATCCGTTTGTTGCATGGCAACACTTCTCTAGCTGGCGACTTCACCCCAATGAAACAGTTGATGTGTACCTAGCTGACCTACGAAAGTTGTCGGTACCATTTGGTGGGATTTACGATAAGATATTAAGATGTGCCTTTTTAGTAGGCTTACATGAGGAGGTCAACAAACTGTTGCGGGCATCGTCACGAATTGATGAATTGACAACAGACGAGTTATTAGCCCGAGCTCGAAACATCTGTAAGGGACAGGAGTCAATTGCAGCAGCAACTAGTATTCAACATGCAACAGTCGAACCGCATGAAAGCAATGTAGATTCTCTCCCAAGTAGTAATACAAGGTGTCTCGCATAATAAAAAATAAATAACGATCTCTACTGAGAAGGATGACACAGCCAAAGTTGATGTTCTGGTGATGCAAGGAAAAGCCCTTGGCTATGACATGTTGATTGGAATTGATGCAATACAATCACTAGGAGGCGTCATAATCACATCGACTGGAAATGTAATGCTTGGAGAAGGAAAAGAAGTCTGTGCAGCTATGTCTATTGAAGAAAAATACTTCTGTGCTACGTTTGACGACAACGAAAAGGCGTGGACTGCAAAGTGGAAATGGACTATGAGTCAGGCACAAGATCGGCTGTGCAACCTTATTCCAGCGAATGCAGTTTCCACAAAGAATAGGGCCGCATATGAAGAAGAACTTCAGATGTGGATTGATTACGGATGGTTAATACCGTACCCACAGGAACGTCTGGGACCACCCAAAGGAGTAATTCCGCTCATGGCTGTTGAATAACCTACTAAAGGCAAAATTCGGCTCGTAACGGATTACCGAGAATTGAATCAACATGTTGATGCTTTCACTAAAAACGCAGATGGGTGCTGCTACACTAAAAGAGTGGCGTCAGAAAGGGAATAATGTAACATTGTTGGATTTGAAGAAAGCCTTCCTGCAGGTACGTGTCCATGAGTCATTATGACCATTTCAGACGGTGATAATCAAGGGAAAACGATATTGTTTGACACGCTTAGGTTTTGGCTTAAACGTAGCACCCTTAATAATGACAACTATTATTAAAACTGTTTTGATGCAGGATGAGACCACAGCAAAAGCTTCTTCAGCTTACATTGACGACATCTACGTTAATGAGGATATAATGTCTGCAGATGTGGTTCGATCAAAACTGGAATCGTTTGTGTTAATAAGCAAAGACCTTAAGTGCCTAAAGGACGGGATGTTTGTGGTAGGCCTAGAGGTCTTTGAGAAGGACAACACTTTGCGATGGAAGCGAGGGAGCGCGATTCCAGAGTTACCCACTGTATTGACAAGACGCATTGTGTTTTCGACAGGATGCATCTAGCATTATACGACTGTTGAGAGCTGTCTTTTTTGAACGTGGTGCCCCGCTGGAAATTCTGACTGATAAGGCCACTACGTTTCGATGTCAAGAATTTCAGAAATTTACGCAGGAATGGGGGATTAGAATGCGTTACCGATGTGCATATTTTCCAGACGTCACCGCACCATTAAAAGAATTGCGCCCAGGACACAGCGTTCTATTCCAGAAGCTGTATACTGGTATAATGTGACACCAAAGGACGATGCAACACCAGAAACTGCTCCAGCTTATGGGATTTACCGCTATGAACAGCGTATAAAAGGAATTGATGTCACACCATCAGTGGTTACCGTTGTCAATACACCATATCAAGTGGGATACCATGTTGGGTAAACCCCCAAATGCTGGCTGCACTGTAAAATTTTGCAAAGGAAAAATAGACAAAATCATAAGTCCTCAGACCATGTTGATTAATGGTGTACCACGTCATGT
The DNA here is from genome assembly GCF_053919585.1 of Euprymna scolopes. Taxonomy (NCBI): domain Eukaryota; kingdom Metazoa; phylum Mollusca; class Cephalopoda; order Sepiida; family Sepiolidae; genus Euprymna; species Euprymna scolopes. The sequence goes on from NC_136497.1 coordinate 118,970,314, forward strand.
AAAAGATATCCATCCCTGTTATACCTTTTCTGATTCTGAGGATAATGAGGAAGATCATATACAGTTCAGGAATTATGCTGATCGCCTACTGCCCCTACAGGTGAGCATAGAAACACTACCTACAGAATCAGATGAGGGAATGATGGAACATACTAGTGGCAATAGTGATGAGAACGATGGGCATGAGGAAGTAATACCACCAGTTCCTCATCGAAGTACCGAGAAAGACATATACGTCCCACCCGCCGTGATTGTGAAACACCGCCTATAGCACCAGGAGACGGGAGGATGGGGCATACTGAGGAAGATGGAAACGAGGAAGTGATGCCTCCAATTCATCGAAGAAGTACCCGACAAAGACGGATACTGACCCCTTGCCCTGGTTGTGAAACACCGCATAATAGGGAACCACAAGAGGGGATAATGGAACAGACTGGTGGTAATGAGGAAGATGCCAATGAGGAAGTGCTTCCCCCGATTCTTCGCAGAAGTACCCGACAAAGACGACTGCCCCCCTTCCCTGTGTGTGATCATGAGATCAGGGGGGGGGAGTGTAGGGAAACGTGCGACTTACCTAACTAGCACGTGTGCATAATTCAACAGGTCGGCTGTGGAATGAAATGAAGAAGAAAGAAACAACAATGGGTGCCTTATCTCTTTATATGCCTGCAATGTGACCACCCGATATGCAAATGCGATGCTCCTGGTTCGAGATAAAAGAGAGTTGATTTTTTATGGGGACGTTCATTTTTGAAGTTGGATTTCGAAGAAATAAGTTGAATTAGCAGAGTTCGTTTGGAGTTGAGAGAAGGTGCGACATGTATACAGAAGTTTGGAAGTTGGAAGTTTGGAAAACAGTGTCAACCTTACCCAGGAAATTATTTGTGTGACGGGCGGAAGAAATAACACTGAAATTATTGAATTATAAGAGTTTCAGTATATTCCTTGGCGTGTTTTCGCTTGTTTGGTTTATCAGTAGCAGAGAGTGGTCCCATTTGATAAGTCAGTTCTTGGCACCATGCTTATTCGTAAAATCCTCCCTAAAATTATCTTTAAAAATACTGCAATGCATACCCATACTGATTTACTTCTGTTTCAGAAGGTAAACTATCAAAAAATATGTTAATAATGTGCAAAACCAAACGGCTACTTACATCGAGCCACTCTGACTTCACAACAGCACAATATGTAAGAGCTGACAATGGTAGTGGGCATGTCTCATAAAGTACCCTTAAATAAACTAATGAAATCGTTATAGTCATCCACAGATACATGTTTTTTATTATCATGTGTTTTCAGTATATTTACGCGTGATCAGAAAATCTAACCGTGCAAAGTAGGCAGCGGACATTCAATGTAACAACGAAATTGAGAGATGTTATTTGATTTGATTTCTCTATATTACTATGTTACCAGCAAAGCGTAATTCTTATAACAAAACCACTTGTAAGATTACGCCATCGGAAATTAATTCAATAGCGGGCCAATTACTGTTAATTTCACGCATGGTTCGATTAAAATAGATGTTCTATCATTCCAAGCTTTACTTTCCCCTTTTTAGAAAGTGATAATTTATAATTAACCGTCAGAAAGTTAAGTATGTAATGCAAGGTGCATTTCTAATGGGTTGTCTGTTAAAGATCTCAGTGAAACTTGCGTCTAACATCCCAGAGAGAACGCAAATAAATCTGGCGCGAGGCGTAGTTAATAAAGTACATTCACTTGTAGTTATACTCTCGTAAAGATCTGAGGTCAAATCCTTACTTTGTACTTTGAAAGATACTCACAAATAAAATCACTTCGAACTTCTACCATGTTATGGTTGAGTAGACGAAATCATGATACCTTGATATGTTAAATAAAACGGTTTTTTTTCGGAATTTTGAACAGAATCACGAATTCGATAGAACTATTCTCTAGTTCCCAAAGATGCAGCTAACAATGGCCAGATGTTTAATCGGTCAAAGTATTTTGAAAATGGAGGCAATCGTACGAATAGTCCAAATAATATAAATGTATTTTATATTCTATTATGTGCTAAAAAGTCATTCGGATATAAGCGTCAATTTCTTTTAAGGTGGGCATTTAAACTAAACATATTGAGGATTGGGGATAATGTCTGAAATAGCGCAGGTGTGAATTATTTGATTCGACAGCTAAACTATGGTTTGTTGAAAAGAGGGTACATCAGCCGAAACGTTGTTAGAATAAAAATCAATATAATAAAAGTAGTTAAAGTAATCAAAATAAATGTATTATTAAACTATCATATGAACTATTAGAAGAAATAAAACACAGTTTGTCAACTCGAACTACTACCTTCCTTGGCCTTTTTGCCAAGAGCAAAGTGTAGTATATGTTCCGGCAGATACTGCAAGCAAAGCCCATACGTGGGCGCAACCCCACATATAAGACCTTCGTCAATGTAGGGGCAACCCTTCATACCAATTGTCACTATCCAGCTCCCCTACTCCCCGGGGCGTTGATCCCTATTTCCCTTCACTCCTCACTTTAAAATCGGCCTTGTGCCTAATTTGCTCAGTGGGGGAGCAAATAAATACCTCAAAGTGTAGTATATGTTCTTCAGATGCTGCAATTCAATTTCTTGTTCTCTGTTAGTGGAGAAGAAATCCTTCACGACTGAGACAATTTTTATTTTTGTACCTTTTCTCCACGTAAAAAAAACGACCCTGGTGCCTAACTCTGTCCCGTAGGGAGGCATAGTAAATAGGTACTACCTTGATATCTTATGCTACGAAAAGCTGAACAAACACGCATGATCAAGTTTTATACAAATCTACAAACCTATACATTAATAATAGCATGTAAAATAAATAGGTGCAAATATAACCTTAATTTTATCTCACAGTTCTGTCGAAGAGAACTATGTTTTATTTTATGTATCAAAATACTAAATAGTGAAATCGTGTAACGACGCTCGTAGCGCCGTATTGTGTCAATTAAAGATGAGATACAGATGCCAATAACATCAATAAAATCAGCGCCGATGAACCCCATATTCATTTTATGTCTATAGGACATGTATGTATATATATATATATATATATATATATATATAAATATATATATATATATATATATATATATATATATATATTTATATATATATATAACAGATGAGAATTCGCTTTAGGCGTTGTATGTGTTTTACTTAATTATTTATTAATATTAGCTTTCTCTCCTGTTTCAGATGAAATATAGGTGAATTGTTTAGTGTACAAACGGCAATAAAGCTTTTTTTAAGACAAAGCAAGATGATATATGAACGTGTTTATTTGATTATATTTTACACCTCTGTAGACATTAGACGTTTTATCTCCTGCAAAAATATATGTCGTCTTATATTGATTAAATCACAACAAATAAATTCTTACAAATCTTAGACGCTTGAAGAACTCGTTGTTTATCCAAGAATTCAGATTAGGGAACATAATACATACAGTTATATATATATATGTATATATATATAACTACTTCATTTACTCACATAAAATTAATATACGAAAGTATAGATTTATGCGTAAACTTTAAGTATTTACTTTAATAGTGCTCATCACGTACGTAGAGCTACTTAGTAATTTAAAAATATATATGGCGATTAAGCTACACTGAATATTCGGCATTTCCTCCACTCTAGACTAATACAAACATGAACAACAACAAGCCTGTATCTGGACTCATGGACTTTAAGTGTATGCGGGAGTGACACTCGTCTGAAAGACGTTGCAATCATCATCATGTATATATATATATACATATATATATGTATATATATATATATATATATATATATATATATATATATATATATATATACATGATAAAGTCCATGAGTCCAAAAATGACTTTTTTACATATATATATATATACATACACGCATACATGTTATGTGTCGGTTTTATTTTAGACGGGATGACGTATGAATTTGTTGTTGTTCATGTTTGTAAGAGTCTTAGAGTGTTCATGTTGTTGAGTGTGTATATGTCTTAGATGTTTATGTTTGTGGAGATAGCATATTGGAGACATAAAAAAGCTATATATAAAGAGACATAGTTGGTACATATTATTTACATGACGGCCTGTACATATATAATTACATGTTCTTTGTAGTTGACAACACACCTATTTTAAATGCTCATTTAGAGAGGAGACAGAGTGACAGTAGGTACATGGCGAAGACATTTATATATAATATAAACACATTACCTTTCTCGTTGTAATAATGAACACAGAAAAACGGCAGTTATAAAAACACATGATAACACGTTTATTCTTCGACCGGTCGGAAATAATTGTTTCACTTCAGGGATACAAAGCTGTATCCATGGTTACCACTAAACCTCTCGCTTCCAATGGGGTTCTGACTCTAACCCAGTTCTCTGACTGCTCTGATCCGATCCGATCCTAATTAATTCCGAACTCTTTCCTATATTGGAAATCATTCCTGCCATAACGTCACAGCAACGTGAGCACACGTGCCTCTCAGACACATTGCATAACGTGCCTTCTCCAACTTAATTTTACGTAACTCACTTACAAATAACATTTTCTATTCTCTTTATTTTACAAAGGAATTCAACCTATTTGTTAATTCTGTAATCGATATTTTTATTATGCCTTCTTTCTAAGAATTGTGAATAGTTTTTCCCCAAATTTGTATTTATTAAATATTTTAAAAGAATTAACAATTTAAGTAGACATTCCATTTAAAACCTATTGTTCTTTAAAACTTATCAACAGGGTTCGATTCCCGTTTTATCTAATATAATTTTCATTTTACTTCTCTTTTTATTTTTACTTACATGAAAAGTGGGCGGCCCTTATCATGTAACACACATAATACATACATACACACATATATCTTTAAACATACACACATATACATATATACAGGCATACACAACATATAATTAACACACATATACATACACACATGCATAAATCCACATATACACACATACATACACACATAAACAAATACAAACCCACATATACATACACGTACACATACAAATACGGACATATATATGCACATATACATACACACCTATACATACACATACATATGAATACATATGCATATACATACATATATATGCATTTATACACATACATACACATACGCATATATAAACATATATATACATACAACCGCACAAACATATACATATATACATACAAACATACATAAAGATATATACACATGCATATATACATATACACATAGATATACACACATATGCATACGCATGTACATATATACATACATATATGTATACATACATATATACATACACATATACATATAATGATTGCAGATCAATTTTACATGATAAATTTGCCATCGTCATCATTATTTACAGCAGAAGTGTGTGTCTTTGTAAACAAGCATTTTTTTTAAGTCCAAGTGTTTAGTTGGATATATGTTTTCGTTTGATTTCTACGTGTATTTTTTCGTAAAATAATTTGTGAAATTTGTCATTATCATCCTTATCTACAGCAGAAGTTTGTGTCTAGTAGAGGAACATATTATATTATATATTTATATATGTGCATAAATATATAAATGTATGCATATTTATTTACATATATATATATATTCATGTTCAGATATGTATGTATATATATATATATATATATATATATATATATATATATATATAGAGAGAGAGAGAGAGAGAGAGAGAGAGAGAGAGAGAGAGGTGTTCTTTATTGGAAAGCCTACATTTCTTACCTCGTTATGAGGGTCTATGTTAGTAAAACAGAAAACCTATAACCAAAAACAATTCCTGCTAAAAACAAACAGAAGCACCAAATTCTAATCTTAAAATAACATAGAACATAAGTATATCGTTAAGAATTAGATATTGCATAATATTTTTGTTCTTAATCCTAACAATGCCATGATTATATAAGCATGCAGGATATACGAGGATTCTTCGGAATTATTATGTAAATGCTGTGTATGTTCATATATCATGACTGCAAGCAGAAATAATATCTTACATATTAATATAGTTTCTAAGCTGTATCATACATTGATTAATTTAAAATAAGTCTTACATATGCATGCAAAAGAATGCTCACATATAGTCTAAATGCACGAATATATAGGCTTAGTTTGAACTATAAAACCGACGGTGTAGTTTTTAAAACTTTATAAGAGACATTTATATACTTATACCGTCGGGATATTTTTTAAAGAATTTACTTATTTTATAAGTTAGTACGCGAGATAGTAAATTTTTAATTAATTTGAGATTGTAAAAATGTTAATCTAAGCAGGACATATTGATGACTAAGACGAGCATAATGCAAACGTTCAGCAGTATAAGGCAATACACAACTTGAAGACGAACAATATGTAAAAGGAAGATCGGCGTGCAAATTACTTTGTTAAGGGTGAGAATATTAAGCGATAAGTTATATTAGATGTGTTGTGAAATCGATGTAAACACTTCGATGCGCTTATATTAGGAACACTTTATGCACCTCTTTATTTAATGTATTCCTTGCGTCCACAAAACTAACTCAATATAACTCCTCTTATCCCATAAAATGTATTCATAAATTTGTTAACTGACTGGTATGTCTTATTAGAGCGCCTACTTTTAATTGCTGATCAAGACTATTGTTCATTTGGAAAGATCAGAAGAAGGCTTGCAAACATCGAGATGCCGAGAAGGCCAAGAATAATTTCAAGTTGTAAAAGAACTTTATGATAGACAATTGGAAACTATCGTTAGCCGTTGAGCTTGTTACTTATTTAATAAATTAATCGTTAATTAAAATGCCAACTTGTCCCGTCTACATATACCACTAGGTTTCTGATTTTAATGAACATTATTTATGTAAATGTATAACAGTTATATGTGCCAGATGTAAACGACAAATTACTCACATAATAAATAAAAATGACTTGGAACTCTTAATTGTCACATCGTACACACAATTAATACAACCCCATAAACAGTCACTGTCGACTATGCCTATATCTGTAGCTACAATAAAGTATAATATTCCGCTTGTTTCACCGCGAATGTGAGGTCATTTATTGGCAAATTATTAAGTACGGCTAATGATATACCTGTGAGTGAAGAAAGAATGTATTTATACACATTTCGCACGAAATCTGTATGAAATTAAGTAAATGCAAATGCTATACATATACAAAAACACGAACAGACACACTCTCAAATACACACACAAATCTATGTTGGTGTGTATATGAACTTATACAGATATGTCAGAGATTTATCTATGACATTTCTACTAATAATACCATTGCTAGTCAAATATTACTATTAATAGTAGTATTACTAATAGTATTACTATTACTGCTACTCCTCCTACCACTCCTACTCCATCTACTACTACTACTACAAATAATAATAATAATAATAATAATAATAATAACCATAATAATAATAGGTTTGCGTTGTAACAGCTCTGCGGGAAAATGGAATGAAAGCTCAGCAACTGTAAAAGTGAGGAGGGTACTATGGAGTTAATTGCAAGAAAAATTCCAGTGAAATAAAATTGCCGTAAACCTGCTAAAAGACAATCGTAAACGGCTGTTTGAATAAGGCAAATTCTTTTGTAAACATCCCTCGAAAATATGGAGAGAACTATAAATCTGAGATACTTGTAACAGGAAACAACATCGATTATTCTCATCGAGAATTTACTGACGCTTACCAGGGACAACTCTATTAGTAATTATTATTATTAATAATAATAATAATAATAATAATAATAATAATAATAATAATAAGAAGAAGAAGAAGAAGAAGAAGAAGAAATATAATATCCATATATATTAAATTGATTACAGAAACCCCCCTCTTGACAAAAGTATCTAAGGATTGAAACAACTGATACAACATAAAAGTTTCATTCATCTAGGCTAATGGCCATTGTCTTATGTTGCTTTTGAACAATCTTTTCAACGCATTCAATGGTGATAAGAAAATACTATATTGCATCCTACGAGCAATACCATTAAAATCGTAACATATTTAGAGGAAGGTGTCCCTATTTTCCTCTCTTAAGATCCAGCCCTACAAATTCAACCAGCTGTTATGGGGCGAATACTACACCTCCTACAGCTTCTTTGATTATACCGACCGTAACTGGCTCGTACATACAAAGACCTTACATAATATTTCCGATTTCGGATGCATAAATAATAAAGTCTTTTACGCCAAATTCCATCTATTCTAATTGACTGGGCTCTAAAAATTCCCATATTTCGAAATCCGGTTCTTCGCTTTGTAACAGAACGCCTACTAACATTAAAATATGGCGTCACAAAAGGGCATAATAATTCGCCCAGCATCAAGTCAATTTAATTCATAGTACGGAAGTTTATTTGTTATTTATTTTATATTTTCCATGCGATGTAACGGTATTTCTTGGTTTTCTAGTATTATTTAATGAATATCGCGTGTGAAATTGTCGCTGAGGAATAGTGTTTATGTAATAACATTATGCTTTCTGGCGGCCCACCAAACAGCGAACGTGCGCGCGATGTTTGACTGTTTGGAAAACTTCTTGTCAGCGACAATTTTGCATGTGTTATTTGTTTACTGGTTATTTTAAAACGTATCAATATAGTCACATTAAGGTGAATGCTGAATGCGGTTAGAAACAACATCATTTTCTGAATTTAAACATTACTTGTAGTAATGCTATATGGCTATATTGAGCATATTTACTCTTGACTAAATTAAATATGATTGCTCACAAATATCTGTGATTTTTTGTTTTAATATGTCAAAAAAATGTTGAAGTTTATTGAACGAAATACAACGAACTTATTTTTTGTCAACGATTTTATTCTCGAAACATATTTCTTTTTATGGAGTATAAGTAATGAAAATATATATAAGAAACGAATATGCAGAATAGCAAGGAAACTCTCTGAAACTAAACTATATATATATATATATATATATATATATGTATATATATATATATATATATATCAATTTGGCTTATTTCTGAAAGATTGGGCTACAAACATTTACTAGTAGCTGTTGGACAGTTTTACCATTTATGACCTCAACAAGTCTGCCTCTATCATTTATTTATTTTTTTTTTTTACTTTCCACTTATTCGTAAATTTTTCAGATGATTATCAGCGCCGAAAGGCTTTAATTTGCAATTATCCCATTCTATGGGAGAGAACCCTCAATTCTTGGCCACTCCCGTCGTTAATACTGGCAATAGCATTTAGATTATTCCTTTTAAATTTGTTCGCAAATTTCTACGGCGATTATAGGCTTAGCTTTAATATTAGGAAAATATTTTGAAAAAAATTCTATACATTTTTACAAACCAAGAAGACAAAACCCATTTACCGACTATGGACAACATTAAGAACGGACGTGGCAAAAAGTATGTCTTCGATTTATTAGAAGGTTATTAATACAAATCGATACCTAATTTGCCAGTCATTAAAAATAATATCATAAATTTATTTCGAAATTTGAAAATTAGTTCTTTGCTTCATGATAATCGCCGGAAAAAATAGGATAACATTAAAAGGACAAATTAAAGACTATGAGAATCATTGTTCAGGTTTTTCTACGTTTTTATTTGTTGTTAATTTTCCAATGCACTTGGTTAATATTAATCTTAAGCGTATTCTCTTTCTAGAAGTGTAAGCCATGTTTAGTTATAAAACAGTTTCCGAAGGTTCCTTGCTATACACAAGTCCTGGGAGGTGACTGGTTCGCAGTAGACAGTTCTCGAGTTGGAATCCACCGAGCAAAAGATTCTTCCCGTGTTGGCACGAAGAAAACATATGCGAAATTGCTACAGAAAGATTTAATATTTATGGAGCAATTCTTGTTTCTGATTGGTTGGTAGCAGAACGTGAATTAATTCGATCCATCAGTTCCTAGCAGCATTGTTTATAAATAGAATCTCCCAGCTGTGCGGGATCATACCTCATTATGAATACTTTCATGCAATTTTTGTTGAAGCAAGAGTGCCCCTCCTTTAGGCGAGCTTGCCTATTCCGCTCTTTCCGGTCTTGTGACACATTTTGCTGCGGTACACAGCGAATAAATATCTACCCCATTATGAATATTCTAATGATGGGATGTGTCGCCTAGCGGCTTCGGATGCAGGGAGGCAGGGTAGTAGTACACGTCAAGGATCCGTTCTTGACACCCAGCCCGACAGGTAAGGGGTTGGGAACCGGCCCAGCACCTGTCGGACTGAGGTACACCGCCTGGCTAATTCCCAGGAGGTTTACCCTCCTAGGCTTTGCCACCGGGCTTTCCGGTGGGGATGTTTATTGTTTGTCGCCTGTGGTGACCCGTCCGGGAATTTCGAAGGGGTTACTCAGGCAATGTTTGCAATTGCAGGAGTGCACCTCCTTTAGAGTAGCCTGCTTTAGATTCCTACTTTCTCGGCCTTGTTCCAAATATTGCTAATGTGCGCAGCAATTTAAATAACTAGCCCATTATGAAATATTGCAATATCCCCCCTATTTATTTTTTAATGGGAAGTGGCATTGGTTCATTCTGCTCAAACATAACAAAATTAGAAATTATTTGGATCTAAAAATTTTAGCATGTGAAAAGACGCCATTTTTAATATTGTTCAAATGTCAAACATATACATCTATGTTTACATAAAAGAGAAATAAAATATTTTTGTTTTTATTTTGACATTAAAAACGGATGGGCATGTGAAAAAGGAACAATTTCTTAAATTCGATTATGCAGCTTTGCTCAAAATCACATACACACATACATATAAATAATTATACACAGCCTTTGAGATTTGAAAAAAAATCACTCGACCGCTTGTCGAGTGTGACGGAAAATTCACTCGCCCCAAAATATTTGTACTCGTCCGACTTAATGTCTTTGTTTCAGTCAATAATAGTAAATTATTTTACAACAATTCAATTATATTTTTCTTCTTTATTCTTAATAAAAATATAAACAAACCATTCTTCCGATACCCAAATCATGTCGTAAAATTTCATACAAAAATCAAAATATCTAGACTAAACCGTGAGTGTTGAAAAAATGTGTGACCAAATCTCCGGGTATTCACGATTGTGGACTGAAATCTACTGGTACGAGATCTCCGTGGCCCGAAATCTCCGATATTAAAAAAAATACCATTTAGCTGAAATGAACTAGATTAGAAAATCGGCATTGTTTAATATATTTTTAAAATTTAAATGGTCAGTTTTTCTTTGTAATTTATGGAAAAAAGAACTTTGATATAGAACAGAAAGTTGTCTCTTTTGTTTCTATGAAAACAAAGAATTCACCTCGGAACAAAATTCTAAAATTTAGAATATAATTTTTAAAATAGAGTATTGATGATTTTTTTAAAGTTGCGCAAAAAAGAGCATGCAAATATCTTAATTTATATAATTGAAAAATATGATTACTGGTTGTATAATTTAATTTGCGGTGCGTGTTTGAGGAAACGGTGCGTGTTTCCACTTTCAAATGTTCGTCTTTACTTTTGTAAATATAAAGTGTATGTAGTTGTAGCGTTGAAGAATTTATTTTCTAAATCATAGAACTAAATGAAGGCGATATTTAACTGCACGCCGAATGTTAAATTTGACCTCTTTTTGACCTTTAGCGTGGTCACCCTTTTTTCAATACGATATTCCAACTGTCGCTCAGTTGGAGATGAAAGAGTTCACAAATGATGAGCCATAGGTCATTCTAAGTCACCGCATATTTGAGGGTCGTAAAATAAATGAGTTTTTCCCGTTTCTTTATTTAAAGACATTTTATCGACTGGCGGGCGAGTGATTTACGATTTTTAGTCGCCCCAAGAAATTTTCAATCGACTGTGGCGAGCGGTCGTGTAAAGTCTTAAAGGCTTAATATACATATAAATATACCTGCATTATATACCCGTTTTAAAAAAAAAAAAAATTTTTGTTAAGTAAAACAATGCAAAAAATAACTTTTTTAACGGGTACTAGTATGCTTCATAAACCCTTAATTAAAAGAAAACAATAATTTGGTGTAACAATTGTTTTTTTAATAGCCAAACGAAAATGAAGGTAAACGAACTTTACAAAAATATCGCATAGGTTGATACACAAGTAAAATAAGAATAAAATCAAAATACAAAACATAGATCTAATTTTACACACACTTCGGTTATAAGTAAAAATTAAGAAAAATAATAGAAATAATTGATTATTGTTGTAGAATATTCTGCTTTTATTTTTAACTAGTCCCCCATTCGTAAAAAAATAAGGTACGGTTGTTTTTGTGGTCAACTCCTTACCTCATCATGCTATGAACCGCTTTCTGAATAGACATCCCAACTTCTGCATGTTAAGAACAGCTTTTGAAACAGATACCCAAACCTACCCATGTTAGGAACGACTTTCGAGACAGATACCCCCAATCATCTCAAGTTAAGGACGGTTTTCGATGTAGACACCCCCAACAATCGAAAATTACTTGTTTCTGTCAAATGATATTTTCGTAATCAGCATAATCGAACACCTATAAAAGTCGTCATTTTAAAGAAAATTATGGAAGTGGAGCAAATGTAAAAGTTACCCACACAAAAAAAAAAAAACAACAAAGTTTTCTCCGTATAGAGCGACAGTAATCGGATAATACGTTTATTTTTTAAGCACTATTTTAATATGTAGACAGCGACGGCAATCTCTTAATATGTTTAATTTTGTTGCATTTTTTAGCAACACCAATCGGTTAATATGATAAATTATGTTATTTTTTTCAGCACGATTATAATCTGTAGAGGGCGACCGGAATCAGTTAATACGTTTATTTTATTTTATTTTTTAGCAACGAAAATTGGTATATATGCTTAATTTTGTTTGTTTTTATGCACGATTGTAATCTGTACAGAGCGACAGCGATCGGATAATATGTTTAATTTCGTTGTTTTTAGCACGATTTTCTTCTGTAGCAAACGACGCCATATTGTCTCATTTATGTAGCATTCGTGTATTTATTGTAGTAGTGGATTCTGGAATATGCGAATAGTCAGATATCAACCAATCAAAATGGGAGGGGGTTGAGAATAGAAAATGTATTATTTTTGGATCAGAATATAGAAACCTTATGTTATGTTTATGTATGTAATAAGCAGTAAATGGCGGTGCAAGCACAATACCGTATAAAATATACAAATCGACCCAGTCCCAACTGGATGTAGTGGGAGCACTATATATTGAGAAAGAAAAATAGGAACTTCCTCTGTCGATGTGACGATTGTGAAGACGTTGCTTATCTGATATAATTTAGCATCTTTTAATCACGAGTGAATGTTGAAACAATAGTGGTCATAAGCTACATAAGATAGTGGTTGTCAGAGTAGATGTATTGCATTTGTATGTGGCATCTGTTTTTCAAACCTACGGTACTTTGCCCGTGAAGGGAATTTCTGTAATCAAAATATTATATGTGGAAAAGAAGAAAAAAATATGTAAAAGGAATATTGTGCTTGACAGAAACTATTAGAAGTTTATGTAAAAGCAGCGTATAATTTTTTCCGGTGCCTAGTTAGAAGTGTGAGATATGGGTAGATGCATAACTCTCGACAAAAACATAGAAGTTTGCAAAAGCAGCAAACATAAAGTGCCCAAGGCAAAATGTAATAAAATGTTTGGCGAACATGCTAAAAATATCAAGGCGGTCATCATCTAATTAAAACAGATGGGAAAATAAAAAAAAATGTCTGGAAATGTAAGCTCATCAAAATAAAGATGCGGAGTAAAACTTCATAACACCAATTAATAGCCTAGTATTATTACTAGTAACATACCCTATATCTTGCTTCATTTTGAAAAATAAAGATCTGCGTTTACAATACTTAATCAATCAAATATAATCTTTATATATTTCAATATGTAAACAACTAATAAACTGCCAAGACTATACAAAATACTTTCATTTGTTTAAGATAACAGACAAAATACATACTTAGAAATATTAATTTTAAAAGACTGGTGAGAAGGTTGGCGCCCGTGTGTAGGTTGGGGGTTTTTGTGTATGTTTATTTTCATATAGAAATATGTATATTGAAAAGAGTTCGATTTCATTCCAAAGTTACTTAAATATTTTTAAGAATCAATATTAAAATTTTATTTCTCTCGTATTTTTAGAGTCAATTTGGGAGATCACATTACTATGGCCAACAGATTGTTGATTAGTCGTGAAAAAGCTCAAGAAGCTGGCCGACTTAATGGGTGCACTTTTGACAAATTATAATAAACTCATCTTACCAAACGATATTGGCCAATATTGAATTAAAAGACGCAAACGTTATGAGACAAGCATAAGAATAGTTTGTACTAAAAATAAGACTTTTAATCAGGTAAAATTTACAATATAAATAAATAGTAGCCAAAACGGAAAGATATGTATTTAAATGAAGGCAGAAAATCCTCGACATCAATAGTTTTTCAGACTCCTTATAAGAGCACATGTAGAAATTAGTCGTAAATGTCTTTGCAAAGTAACAGTAACAGGGACATAACAGATGGTTATTATAGTGTGTAATTTATAATAAAAAAACACTTTAATACTCTAATAAGTTATTGTGTTAGATCAACGCAGTTTTAGTAACTATTTATAAAAGCAGTAGCAGAACCTATGGAAATCTCACAACGGCAGTTTTCGTATCTAATATATTGTTGTTGACATTCTGTTGAGGTTCAGCTTGAATGAAGACCCCATGAAAATATTTTGTTAAAACTGAAATTGTATTTATCTAAATAATCTGGTTTATGTAATGTCAGGATATATCTACTTACTGCAGTTTGTCTTCAATATTCAGTGACTAATTTCCATCATGTTGACACCCGACGCGATCGGAAACCTCATAATAGCATTTTACTGTCTTCAAATATAACAGATACTCCGCTTGAATCATAGCCAGAAGATACCAATAAAGTTTATCTTAATTTCATGTGGGGCCTTAAAGCGACATTATTATTTTTTGTTCTTACATTGTGTCTTCGCTGATCGGAAGATCTATTTTTTTAATAATGAAGATAGGGGATGATAACAAAACACTGGTCTGTTTTATGGAAATCGGTCCTTACAAGGCTTTTTGGCAGAAACGTCGATCATGAAAAATAAGGACCAAACCACACTATAAGAAAACCAAAAATTACGATCCCACCAGAAGTAAACCAGAGAACTTTGTTATATTCTTATAAATTATAACGTAGTGTCGAGATAGTAAAAAACTTTGGGAATTATCGATCAAAGACTCATATATATATGTATATATATATATATATATATATATATATATATATATATATATATATATATATGTATGTGAATGTGTGTGTGGGTATATATATATGTATATATGTGCGTGAGTATATATATATATATATATATATATATATATATATATATATATATGTATACTAGCAGTTCCTCCCGGCTTTGCTAAGGTCCTACGTAATATTCATAACTTTATGTGCATATATATATAGACTCTAAATTGGTGGAGTTTGCTAAATTCAGCAAAGGTCAACTTTTTAAACTTTGAAAGTTTGCCAGCTAAATCTTCGCCGAAACAGATTTAAAAGCTTGCTGTGTGTCTTATTACCATTCATGTTAAATTTCAAAGGTTTATATGAATAGTTTGCTAGGGACAGCAAAGGTCAAAGCTTTTTAACTTTGACCACTTAGCACTAAAATTGTCGGGCAAAAACTGATTTAAAAGACCGATATCTGAATACACTTTGTATAAAAGTTTAAATTTTTAGACAAAGAATTGGTTGAGTAACCTTTTAGAGACCACAGAGGTAAATATAAAAAAAAACTCTATAGTTTAATCTATTTACATTTAAGATTTTGGGCTCAAATCAATGTAAAATTTGGATCCATGTAAAGAAACCTACATCTAAATTTTCAAGTGTTTAGACCCAAAATTTGCGAAGTAAAATTTTTGAACTGTAACCCCTTGACAACCAAATTTTTGGCCGAAAACCTATTAAAATATTTTCCCGAATCTTAATATATTTTATGTCAGATCTCATGTATGTAGACTGTAGATTGGTAGAATAGTTTGGTAGGGAAATGTAAACACACATATACACACAGACGATTTCACATATACATATATATATATATATATATATATATATATATATATATATATATATATTATATATATATATATAAATGGGGGTTGAACATTTGTCAAAAAATCAGAGTGTATTTTAATGTGATAGTAAACTTACTAATTTAATTAACACACAAGAAAAGAACAGTGCCCGTTTTAACTCAGATATATAATAAGCTCAGTAGGCAAATAACCTAGAGCTACTTTAATATTTAGTAATATGATTGATAATAGTAAATTCAAATTAGAATTAAAAATTAAAAACCTGTTTCATAAGAAGGGACAACAACAAATCAATAATGTGTCCGATCGTTTCGGAAACGATGTTTTTATTGTGATAGATATTAAGCCACGGACAATAATTTTGACATATACTATTTTAAACAAAGTCTCCTCATCAGCAAAATTATTGGGTGGGATTTTTTTTATACGTAAAAGACACCATAAAAAACTAGCAATTTTAAAGTAAGGCAGATGTATCTTTTAATTGTTCGCCTTTTGAAAACCATAATTATCGTCAAAGCAATCATTTGGATGTTGATTGTAGCATGTAAACGTACGAAATGTCTATCACAATAAAAACATAGTTTCCGAAACGATCGTACAAATAATTGACCTTGTTGTTGTTCCTTCTTTTGAAACAGATTTTTAATTTTTAATTCTAATTTGAATTTTAAATTATCAATCACATTACTAAATATATATATATATATATATATATATATATATATGTGTGTCCGATTCATTAAGAAAAAACAACATTTAAGCATAAGCGTATTGTGCGTTCCAACATAAAGTGAACTGCCTTGATTGGACATCATAAAGATCGAGTTTAGACTTAATATTTCATATGTGTTTAATTGATCTTTACGTTGATGTATGTAAATTGAGCAACTGTTTTGTAGATTTTGATTAATTCATAACAATCTGAAGAATTGTCCACTCAGATCAGAAATAATGAATAAGGGCATTCCAGAATTAAAATGTCGTGTTCTCCCAGGCGCACATTTTTGCTAAATTGAATTCATTTTCGTTTAAATTCATAGTAACTCACAAATGAACTACTGTGCAATGAACTAGATTAACAAGTAAAGGATTCACTCTCTACTCTTTTCAATGATAACACACATATTTGCATTTAGATTGTGTACAGAAATTATTGATTGAAATCTTATATGCGCTATTTTTGACTCATTTCGTTTCCGCATTTGTTTCAGTCGAATGTGTATGTGTAATTATAATTTTACCAGAAGTATTGTTTCCTAAGTAGTTTTTACATTTTTCGTATAAATATTTTTTCTTGTAAATGTTTATACTCGTTTTTATTTTATATTTTGTAAAATATTATTTCATAATAATAAAATACACACCAGCAGCCCTTAAAATGAAATTCACAACGCTATATTACGAAAGTAAGCAATCTGTTCTTCTTCTTTCTTGTCAGGTTCTATACAATCGCTGGGAGGCAACGCGCGGATCTTTACTAACTCTCTTTTCTTTCTCAAACTTTGTAAGATGGACAGAAAGAAGAAGACGAAAAAGAAAGAAAAAATGGACAAAATACTGAATATGGTGTTTGACTCCGAAATATATTTAAATGATACATTTCAAACAAGTAAAATATTTGTGTTTTTCGTAATATTGCGTTCTGATTTATCTTTCAAGCCAACATGATGCGTATTTTATTTTATTCAAATTAAATCAATGTTACTCTAACAGGACTTACATCCGTGATGAGTTTATTATAGTTTGAAATGACAAAAGCAATCCAATACATATTTTAGTACAATTACAGTAGTTATAAAATATCATTTATATTTCGACTCGGCGTTAAAATTATTGGAGATATTCGGTGAGTGATTATAAGTGTTAATTACAATACCACAAAGTAAACGCATATTTATTTATAGGTCAATTCCGTATTTTTTTTTGTTTTTTTTTGCTGACATATGCAATAAATTCGATATATTAGTTTTAATTGTCAAATGTGCATGCGTCATATTGTTTCCGTCAAATTTTTGTTTTGTGTGATTCAAATATGCGTGTGCAATAATACTTTAGCGGAAATTTTGTTGCATGAAAACGTCTTGCATGTTTGTTTATAGTTCACTTTAGTCGAACACACTAAGAGAACCCGTCTAAAATTAATTCTTTCGATAGATACATATTTTTCTACGCTAAGTCTAATTATAACTATAACATCGTATATATCTATATGTATCACACACATACACACATACGCACACGTATATATATATATATATATATATATATATATATATATATATATATATATATATATAATTTAATTCTAATTATCAAGCTTCTTTTAAAATACTAAAGATTATGGACTATCTGCAGAATTATTGGCAAGTAACTCAACTACAGTTATTGCAATGTTCAAGACTTCCCCTCGTATGAATATTCGGGATTTGCGAATTTATTCATGAGTCATTGACGGTTTTATAGAATGTTTATTAGCTTTTACAAAAACTAATACCTCTCAATGAAACCATAGTATAATTGTGAAATGTGTTACATATAACTTTTATTTTATTTTATTTTACATGAAGTTCACCACTTATCAAGGTCCAATAGCCACTCGGGGATAAGGGTTATTGTGTGTACAGTACTCAATGGGATAGTGTAGCAATAGTAT
Organism: Euprymna scolopes; assembly: GCF_053919585.1. Lineage (NCBI taxonomy): Eukaryota > Metazoa > Mollusca > Cephalopoda > Sepiida > Sepiolidae > Euprymna > Euprymna scolopes. Next base: position 118,989,116 of record NC_136497.1, read on the forward strand.
TGGAGAATTGGTAAGGTGTCATTACTTAAAGGGGCGGTTCATCAGGAATTTGTTTGTGTTGGACTTAAAGATATCTAGGTTGAAGTCGGGATGGAAACAGGCAAGCAGGACAGAGTTCCACTGGCGTGCAATTCTAAGAAAGAAGCTTTGTTCGTGGAATCTACGTTTTGATTTAGGCACAGATAAGGAGTGGGGAAAATTAATTGACGGTGGTTTCAGCTAGTCGGGTGTTTTTTGAAAAAGATTGGCGAGGGGGGTCCATAGAATGGAGCCCAGACGAGAACTTGCCATGGAAATAACGACAGAACAAATACAGGCTCGCTACGTCTCTTCTGTTGGAAAGAGATTGCAGAGAAGCGAAAAGGGCATCTCCCACCAAGCCGCGAAGTCTAATTTGCTATTTAAATAATTTGTACATATTTATATGTGAGTGTGTGCGAGTTTGTGCGAAAGCGTGTATGTGAGTGTATGTGTGTGTGTATTGAGACTAGAGTTGCTATTTTTTACAAAAATATATTTATCGGCCTTTTCTCGTATTTGTATCGTTTTGAAGTTTACCGAGGTACATACGTATTTTTCTATTAAACCCATTTCCGTCAACCACGTTCACTATAGACAACCCTATTTTACTTTATTTCCGAAATTACGTGTTGCCTGCCACTCGAAACAGTTTTGCTGTTTATAAATTCTTATTTTGGTACGAAGTTGACAAAGTAGCCAATCATACTACTGATTATATTCTCACATGGAGCACGTGGCAGTCGTTCCCACATGGTTTCGAGGGCATTCAGGTATTTTCAGGCACGTGAGACAGCCATCGGTTGGTAGTAGCTAGTTAGTACGAATATATGTTCAAATCAGAATTCTGTTGTACACAGTGCAAGTTTGAACTATTCCTTCATTATTCCTAAAACTTCAGTTACTTAATAAGTGTGCAGCATACTTATGCAGATAGAAGCCTCTAAACAAAAATCGGAGAAATGTAACATTTGACATCTACCATTGCGTTAAGAGATCACTACTTTTCTCTTTAATATTATGTGAAATGTTTGCTTTCTTACATTTTAGCATAAATTCTCTACAATGCCCTACTCAGTTTTGCTACTATCTAGTAATAAAGTCCTGCACATATTTTGTTAGCATCGCATGTAGGAAAACTTTTTTTTTAAATGTCATAATTTGATTTGTTTTTTATTATAAAGATAAACATGACATGGAAATGGTTGTTGTTTCTAACGGGTTTTAATAAAGCAATGCACTTATCGTGTTAGGTATTTATTTATAATTTTGGTAAGGTATATATTTTTGTTAGGTATTCATTTATTGTTTTATTATATTGATTCACTTTTTATATATTAAACATTGATACATACCTACATATCCTGAGTGATTTTAAAGATTCTGAATATTTTTATTGTCTATCGCATTTAGGATAATTGGGACAATCACACCTACAATTTTTGTCGAATTATCCGAACTTTTATATTGATAAAACGTGTTAATAAATCTATCAAGTAATTACATTATAGGCTATGATATTAATATTCACATCAGTTCCCCATGTACAAATATTTATTAATGCTGGTTGGTTGCTTTTGTTTTACGGCATATCAACCTTTTTCAGTTTATTTAATGCCGAATCTAGTTATTTTGAGGAACGGTTGGTCAGAGTGGACCTGGGAGCAATGAGAATTAAAGGGTGGCTCCACACTCCACTAGGCCCGCAAGTGGGGATTTACCATCGGATATAGTTTTAGGTTATATCCAGGACCGATTTATTAATGTAAATGCAGGTGCAATCTGCTGAAAATTATTAAATATTATAAGAAAATCTGTCGAAAACATATATATGTATACGTGTATATATGTGTGTGTGTGTGTATAACTCTACTAATATATAAAACGAAACTTTGGTTATGTATCAATTTCTTTCCTCGTGTACTCTAAAAAACTGGGCCAATTTTATGAAATGTCATATACACTATCTATTTGATAGTGTTCTTTGGTATGCTTTGTATCGGAATGTTTGTGATAAGACTCGACAATCGATAACTTATTACATCCAATTAAAAAAAGAACAGGTAATTTTGAATATGTTCACACCTTATGTAGCCTTACATCACAAGTGCATTTGAGAAGTTTTATTACCGAACAAGCAAAAGTGTACAGCATATGAAATCAACAATGTTTTATTTGTTATGAAAGGAGCGCGTCTAAAAAGAATGTTTCTGTTTAAAACAAGTGCATCATTCTACCTAACTTTTTCAAATAAACTTAAATTTAAGTCAGTACCAGAGCACAAGGAGAAAGGCAAGGCATATCAAATCAACAATATGTTTTTTGATATGACAGGGACGCGTTCGCCATAGATGTTTCTTCTTAGAACATAATTAAACCATTAATTTAAACATAATTTACATTGCAATTTTAACATAATTTACATTGCAATTTTAAACTTTAATTCAAACAATTATATTTAAAATATGTTTCAAAAATCAACGGTAAGTTCCCTATGGTGCAATGTAGACTACGATGTATTGTGGATTTATCCCTGCGTGGATGGGGATGGCGTTTCTACTCAGTTCACCGCGAGGATTATCCAACTAGAGCAGACAATCAATCTAGTTGATTGTATAAAATGGATGTATATATATATATATATATATATATATATATATATATATATATATATATATATATATATAATTTTTATTATTATTATTATTATTATTATTATTATTATTATTATTATTAAACAAATCGAGCGGAGACATTTGGACGATGTTAAAAAAATCGTTAACTCATTACCCACAGAGCAACAGCAGTATAGCCTAATCGGGAGACGCCTTGACTGTCATTTGGGCGGTCGGGTTTCGACCCTGGCTTGAAATAGTTGCCTGTCTAGCCGCACTGATGAGCTGTGAAACAGCGAAACAGTACTTATGTGGATGATTATAATGCTCCCTATCTTGGGTTGAGCATATTGGGAAGTTATATACAAACTGCCATTAGCGTATAAAGTGACGCTCTTCATTAATTCATTATCAACATGGCAAAACCGTATAGCGCAATAGTGAGAAGACTTGACTGTAATTTGTTTCGATCCTTTCTTAAGGCAGTTGCTGTCTAGCCGCATTGATAAGCTGTGATACATCGAAACTGTGTGGATGACTATAATGCTCCTGATCTTGAGTTGAGCATATTGGTAAGTTATATACAAAATGTCATTAGCGTATTAAGCGACACTCTTTGTGTAAACAAATCGAGCGGAGGCATTTGGACGATGTCAAAACATCGGTAATACATTACCCACACATCAGCAGCCGTATGACGCAATGGTGAGAATCCTTTAGTGCCATTTGGGCGGTCGGGTTTTGATCCTGGCTTGAGGAAGTTGCCTGTCTAGCCGCACTGATGATATACTGCTTTCCTCGCATTCAAGAGGCTCGGGTTACGAATCTTAGTTCGTATGTGTCTTACTAATGACGAGGGCGAAACGCGAGTATTGACATTCTGGTTCGTTGACTGACTTGTGGGCTGCGACCTTGTTTTGCTATGGAATTTATTATACATAATCTCTCACATTCTGAAAATCGTATCATTAATTGCTCCCTACGTTAGCATTGATGGATAGCATCCTCCTTTCGAGTTGAAACTCCTACTTGTAAGACATCGGCTTAGGGTTATTAGCTGGTTGGATGACCGATTCTCTTGTCGAGTTGAAGTAGGTCAATTTCACATTCGGATTTCGGTGCGGTTTGCTTGATCTGTATTGGGTAATAGAATTTCTTATGTGCGGGGCTTTTGACATGGTTCCTCATTCATGGATACCTGAAACATTATTGATGATGAAGGTTGCTGAGAATGTAGTAGGGGTTTTGGAGACAGGTATGGCTCAATGGAAAACGATACTCTGCAAAGAGGGCGACAGGTTGGCATTAAACGTTGAATATTTCAAGGAGATTCGTTATCTCCACTTCCTTTTGTAATAATAATGCTACTGGGAATCCTCTTGAAGGGAGAAATACTGACGAATAAGTTTGTATCTGGTGACAGACGCCTCAACCGCCTACGTCTTATGGATGATTTGAAAATATCCGGTAGAAATAAAAAGTAAACGGGAGAGACTGGTATCACTTGTGGGCACATACTCAGAAGACATTGGGATGGAGTTTGGGATTAGTAAAAGTGCGGTGCTCGTTATGAAAAGAGGAGTAAACGTTCATTCGAAGGGAATAGTGCTGCCAAATGGAGAAATCATGAAATAAATAGAATATACAGGGTATAAGTATTTGGAGTGTTGGAGAGTGTAGGCATCATGAACAGAGAAATGAAGGAAAAAGTCAGTAAGGAGTATCTTAGAAGTGTGAAACTAATGTAAAAGCCGAAACTGTATGGAGAAACTTGATAAAAGCAGAAGAAAGCATGGGCAGTCAGTGTTTCGGGTATTTTGGAAGAGCCTGACAAGGAGTTTTGGAATAGTCTGACAAGGAGTTTCATGCCATGGATATCAAAACAAGATTTTTTTTAGCAATGGTTGGTATATTTCACATTTGAAGTAGTGTAGCAAGGCTGTATTAAAAGAGGAAAGACGGTGTGAGATGATTGAAAATGTAAAAGATTTTGTTAGAACCGATGAGATGTCTTTGAATGAGTATGTGGCAAGAAGTAGCGAGTGGATGCTTAAGTTTGTTGCCAATGAAGGGGAGGTATGTGAGACCAAGCCTGATTATGTGAAACCTATGGATAGAGAAAGGGAAGAGAAACTGGCTTGGAAGAAAATGCATGTAGTGTTCTTCCAGGATATAGCAGAAGTGGCTGATGAAAGATCATGGCAATGGGTTAGAGCTGGGTATCTGGCTAAGAACACTGAAGCTTTTGTTTCTGCAGTACAAGAGCAGGCATTAGGAACATTAATGACATTCTTGAGGTTTTTGTCTGGGTTACCTCGCACTTAACCTTTGGTTAAAGGAAACCATATATATATATATATATATATATATATATATATATATATATATATATATATATATATATATATATACCACTACTATCTATAAGGTATAATATAATAATTAATTATATACAATTATCTTCATGCATATATATATATAAATATATATATATATATATATATATATGTGTATATATATAGAGAGAGAGAGAAAGAGAGAGAGAAAGAGAGAGAGAGAAAGAGGTTGACAGACGGATAGACAGCCAGACAGACGGAGATAATGACAAAGACAAAGAGAGGCAGACTAAGACAGTCTGGCCGGATAGAGTAATCGATCAGAAAGAAGCGATTAATATAATTGGACGTATCTGATATAAATGAGATTGACACCAAACCTTATCTTTGAGTGACATTAGAGTTTGTATAATGTGTGAAGCCTTTGTAAAAAACTATATATAAATTATATATATATATATATATATATATATATATATTTGTATATATATTCAGTGTACTTTATGATACATATATATATATATTTAGTGTATTTTAATATATACATATATATATATATATATATATATATATATATATATATATATATATATATATATATATACATATATAGGGGTGCGTTTGTGTGAGTGTATGTGGGGTGTGTATGTGTCTGTGCGTGTTAATATTTTTCGTATTATCTCTGAAGTTCTTTCTCAATGAAATATCCTGAATAGTAATGTGTCGCTACCAAAGGTTTCCGTTGGCATTGTGTCTGAATATCCACTGTTTCTACTGATATTTCCGCTCCAGAAAGTTGTCTTTTCTAATAACAGCTTTGGATTCCTACTTTCCGAATCTTTGAACAGTCAATGACTATGCCCTCTGCCATCACAAAGCAGCGAAGAAAGGAGAAGTAGATATGGCGACGTTATGGTTGTGGTACTGTTGTACCAAATGCGTGAGAGAAAATTACAATACTACATACAAGACGAAGATTATGCGACCCGACCTCAAGTAGATTTCGCTGAACCACAATTATTATTATTATTTTATTATTATTAGTAGTAGTAGTAGTAGTAGTAGTATTAGTAGTATTTTTATTATTATTTTTATAATTATTAATTCGTGTTGTTAGAAGTTAGTGTCCACAATTATTATAATTTATACGCTTATAATTATTATTATAATTATTAATAATTATTATTATTATTAGTAATAGTAATATTAATAATAATTATTATTAGTGTTATTAGAAGTTAGTGTCCACGATTATTATAATTTATACGCTTATAATTATTATTATAATTATTAATAATAATAATAATAATAAATAATAATAATAATAATAATAATAATAATAACAAAGACTTTAAAAGGACCCAAAAGAAGATCAAAAAATAGAAAAGAATACTAGAAAAGTCGAAAAGTATACATTGGCAAATAAAAAAATCGGATAGATGATGGTTACGTAAAATGACAATGGTGGTTACACTTCTTTAATACTACTATTAACCATCACAGTAATATTACTGGTAATAATAATGATAATAATGGCAATAAAAAGATGGAGAATATTAGAAGATATTGCTTAAGGAATTTGAAGTATTTGAGACAAAGAAAACGCAATAGGAATGTAGGGAAATATGAGAATAAAATAAAGAAAGAAGAAGATAACATATCCTAAAATTGATGACAATTAAATATTATTACTACGTGTGATATTTATATAAGATATTGAATATATGACGAATAATTAAAAAAAAAAAAGAAGTTTAATAGAAGTTATATTATCCCATTATTAACGAAAACGGGCTAAATGACGCCATGTGGTTATAACAACAACAACAACAACAACAACAACAATAATAATAATAATAATAATAATAATAATAATCTCGTATATAATAAATGACTGCAGAAGTCCCCGTCTAGACCAAATATCGTAGGTTTGCAACAGCAGATGCCACATACATAAATTTAATACATCTACGCTAATAGCAAGTATCTTATATAACTTTCTTTCAACATTTTAAATGCATTTAGCCGTAATATTCCAATGCTACGGTGTATCCTAAGAGTAGTACCATTTAAAATAGGCCAGGACACTCGATATCTACGCTCCCCGCTAAAATAGCACACGCAAAGGAACGGGTAAACCGGCGGTCAACTGGGTCTTTGTCCAGTAAGTGCCTGCTAATTGGATGAGTAGGAAGGGTGCGGTGGAAACTAGAAAGCTGATTGGCTAACTAAAAACTCAATAAAATATGCGTATATAATAACGCGAGACAACCACAAACTTCTCGCCTGATAAATCCTAGCGTGGATTAAAAGCGGAATATTCTGTGTAGCTTAATCGCATCTATACTTTATATGTACACTATATTTATATATATATATAATATATATATATATATATATATATATATAATATATATATATATATATATATATATATTCAGTAAATTTACATTACATTTTTAAACAAACTGAGACACAGTTACGCGGGCGGGGGACAGCTTATAATAATAATAATAATGATAATAATAATAATAATAATAATAATAATAATCATAATCATAATAATAATAATAATAATAATAATAATAATAATAATAATAATAATAATATAACGCAGATGAAAACTATAGATGTAGAAGAATTATTTTGCAACAGAATATGAATCAGAATATCGCCTATGAGTCATTGATAATTGTTATAATTACCGTCGGAAAATCTGGTCAGTTGCAATGACCTTCACGAAGATCTTATCCGCCCTATTGAACCTGGTTTTCCTCCGTCGTTTCACTTATCGACGGTGCTGCCCTGAGATTGGTTCTGTTATCTGATGCTACAACGTGATAGGCTGTCACAATGAATCCTTGTCATACACTGTTTTTGTTATTCAGCCGGATCAGTTTATCTAAGAGGCGGCAAGGAATTCGCTCGAACAGAAGCATCACACGTAAAGCAAAGGTGACAGCATAAGATATAGGATACTAGACACTAAACACAAAACAAAGAAAACATGCTTAACAGATAAAAGAGTAATGTGACTAGAATTTTAAAATGTTTTTTAGTTTGGTATGACTAATGAAAATCGGAACTCTAAAGCGTCAAATTCTTTTTAATGTAAAAAATATGAATTCGGTGTTTCTCTGCATAAAACGAGGCATAATAAATCAGAAGTTTTGACCTAATTAAAATATATCGTGTGCACTATAGTTCCTCGATACAGGCCAGGTAAAAAATACCACGATTAATATATATAAAAATATGTTGTGCTTTTACATTTTGTAGACAACCCACGCCACGTATATAAAAAATGCCCTTTTCAAACATGATGACGTTTGCAGTATGCATGCTTGCGTCTCATCTAGATTTTTGAGCAATATAGAAACATGTGTCGGCTTAATGTACGATTAAGGTTATGGGTGTGTTAGTAGCAGGATGAATGGTGTCATTAGATCCCTTAATGTTGAGGATATCCATATTTCTCGATATCCAAAATACGGAATTTAAGTTATTGTAGAATGCATGGCTAACATGTGGACATATATATATATATATATATATATATATATATATATATATATATATATATATATGAAATTACACTTATGAAGGAGTATAATGAACATTTTTTAAACAAATTTTCGAATAGAGTTGCATAATCTTGGACACATACACAGATACAAACACGTACGCGCACACACAGACACACAGACACACACACACACACACACACACACATATATATATATACATTTACTATTTATTTCATATATATGTATATATATACAAATATATATATATACAAATATATATATATATTCTTTAAATTGGAATTTTTTGTGTATTGATATTTATATTAACAACCCTTTTTATTTGTTTAACAATAGAATACGAGTGTTGTATATAGGTCGTGGAATTGCAAGCATCTTCAAAAGATCCAGATAATGTGCATATTCTTTTAACCATTCATGTTAATTGATTCTCCACAAGATTTTTCGGTTCTTCTGTGGAATGATCATCTTTAGTTAACTAGTAAGTGTAATTATATTCATGCAGATATTCTACATAATTTATACATACATAAAATTTGCTAAAATGTTCATAGTAAACACAAATCCCTTCCATATATATATATATATATATATATATATATATATATATAAAGATTTATATATATATATATATATATATATATATATATATATATATATATATATATATATAAAGATACATATATATACATATATATATATATATATATTTGTATAAAATGTTTGCCTACCAAACTCCTCGGTGAGGTTTTGGTGCACAGACATGAAACATGATATATAGGGTATTAGAACACGCGCAGAACTTTAGAATGGGGTTTGAACAGGGGAAGTCAATGCCAAAGTGTGAAAACGGAAAAAAAATAATAATTTGCCAGATTACGGTCGAACGACGACATTATGAATATGCAGGCGCAATGTAATAGCTATTGATTTCTGTTTTTAATTTTACCTTAACGACCACATGTCTTGATTACTCAATCATCAACGCCAAAGAAAAAGTAAATCGCAACTGGATCTTCTATTTCGATTGTCGGAGGTGGCGCTGGCGTATTTTAAAAAAAACTATTTGAATTATTATTATATAATAATAAATACTAAATTTGCGTTTTTCAAAGTATTAAATCTAAACGTATTTAACGATCGGGCAATGCGGGCTCCTGCAAGTACACACACACACACACACACACACACACACACACACACACACGCGTGCACACACACACACACACACACACACACATATATATATATATATATATATATACATTTTTTCTTGGAGCAGAATTTGGTTGCCCAGGTTTATTTTACATGGAATATCATACATCTTATAAAATCTGTAAATGTGCTTTATTTGTCTGAAATAATTGTTCAGTGTTATAATACTTCACAAATATTTAGTCGTGTTATATGCATTTTTTAATGTATTTGTATTAATAAATAATCAATAATATAACAAACACTTAATCAAAACATGATTTTTACGAATATCAACAAATAACCAATTCTTGTCTAATATAGTAATTGTTTGTAAATGTCTTTCTTCCCAGAATATTATTTCCATTACCTTCTTTTAATTCTTATTAAAACATTTATTCATGAAAATTTGGAATCTTACCGTTTTAGAGGGTTGTGTTCCTTATATATCTGGCTTAAGAAATTTCTTTAAATGCCCCCCCCCCATATTTGTGAAATATTGAAATTTATAATTAAGGATTGCTTTCTCTTATCCACATCTTCTGGACACATAGTTTTTTTCATGGAATGTTAGAGTTAAGGATAGTTTACTTTTTTTTATATATTTTGAAGAAATTCATTTCAAATATATAGCCCTAAATATTTCAGTGTTTGTTTAAGATATATATTTTTTTTATTAGACTTAACAAAAGTGCAGATGCATCAAACATTTTAACAAATTCCCCATTTATTTTTAGGCTTAAATCTTATTTTGGGTGTCAAACTCAACTTCGAACTAATGGCTTGATTCAAACTCCAATTCGAACGAATGGCTTAAATCTCTATATGTCCTGTACAAGCCATATAAGAAATGTAATGATTCTGTAGTCATTTTTATTATCATATAACCCATAGTGGAACGAAATAATAGTTGGATCATCGGAGTTGATTATCTTACCGTTTTTTTTTGTTGTTTCTGGAGGCCAGTCATTAGAGTTTCTTACTTTTTTTATTTTTCTCTTCCCTATTGGACGTTGTAAAGAAATGTTGTCTTGCCGTCCACACTAACTTATTTATGAGCTTTTCTTTCCAAATATCCGTCACCTCACATCAAACCAACAAGGTTTCATTTTTAATGGTAATAATTTCTCGTATCAAGCTGATATTCCTATTTCGCCCGTCTATGAAAATATGTTTGTGGCAACAGTAAAAACACATAATAGAAGGTATAAAACGCGAAACAATGGCTTAAAAATATTTCCACTGGACGATTTATAAAATGGTGAAATATTGAATGCAGCAGAAAATCCTTGGAACATATAGAAAAAAGAAAGTGGTGAATACGTCATACACAATCTACTACGAATATGCAATACCTACATGCGATACCTACATGGAATAATAAAACATGACAAAATGATGAGAGGCAACAGAGAGAAATAAGTTAAATATTGTAAAAAGTTAAATATTGAATACAGCAACAAGTCCGTGGAACATATAAAAAAAAGAAAGTGGTGAATATGTCATACACAATCTACTATGAATATGCAATACCTTCATGCAATACCTACATGGGATAATAAAACATGACAAAATGATGAGGGGCAACAGAGAGAAATAAGCAACCTTATTAGAAGTTAGTGTCCACAATGATGCTGGGTTAAACATAACTGATAAAGAAACGATAACAATCTACCAAGTGCTTACGCATGACGTGAAAAGAAAATGGAACTTTAGAAACATCTTTATCATTACAGAAATCATAAAAGCAAGTGGCCTCCTGAAAAATATCCAAAACCTATCTAACAAATATACTCGATGAACAAAGTATAAGAGTGATTAGAACAGTTGCACTTAAAGCGACGCCCAGACTCTTAAAACAATATTCTGGTTTTAATATCTAAGTGAACGGGTGAATGTTATCAATGACGAAACTGATAAGAAAACTAAAATGATGAGATGATATGAAATTTAAAATTGGGAACTAACATATTATCTGGACTTAAGTTAGTTACACTGGGTTCAACCGATATTTATAAATATAATCTATGACTACCAGCATCAAACTGTTACGCACACTACTTATTATTATTATTATTATTATTATTATTATTATTATTATTATTATTATTATTATTATTATTAATGTTATTATTATTATTTACTCGCTAGGATTAGTCACACTAACCACCATCAAAGGGTGATCTTTCAGAAATACTTTTGGTGTTCTCTAGAGTTTTAGTGACAACAAGTCTCCTAAAACTTTAAGTACTCTCCAACTCTTTCGATAACCTTTGCAAAAGACTTTGCATTATTGAAGCAGCCGTTTCCTTTTTTATCGTTGACAGCGACCATTGGTCTCCAGAGGATTTGGGTGGAAATAAGTCTCCACGATGGTCCCAGTCCTCTTTGCACTCATCCGGCGGGGGCCTGGCTAGTGGTTTCTCGCTTCGGTCTCTTCATCTTCATTGACCCACCCTATTACATGGTGTGATACCTGTTTATGATGATACACAAAACGGGACGTTATCTGCCAATTGTACGGTTTCAGTTTGCATGATTCTATATGATGGCCATTTGTGTTTTCATTTGTAGTTGTTTCTGTGTGTCCAGTTTGTATCTGTAATTCATGTGTGTTTATCCCTACATTCTAGGGCTTTCCTAAATGTTTCTTCATTCATTATTGCTGTTCATTGTATCTACCAAGCTTTTCTCTTATTCCAATGTATGCAATGTTTTCTTTAAGTTTTTCGATATTGTTCCTAGCGCTCCTACTATTCGTGGTGTTATCTTGACTTTCTTTTCATTTTACAGATCCCTTTGAGCTCTCTGCCCAGTTTTGTGTATTTGTTCTGCTTCTACGTCTCTATCCATGCTAAGGTCAGCCTGAACTGCAAGATCTACAATGTAGCAGGACTTTCCCATCTGGTTTATTATTATAATATCCGACCTTCTTACTTGTATGAGTTCATCCGTTTGTTATCCATGTCCCATAGGATCTTGTAATTTTCATTTTCAAGTATTGTCATCGGTGTTTGCGTGTACTATTTGTCTGGGTGTTTTAAATACATTTTTTGCATACTTTCCAGTGTACTGTCTTCTCTACTTGATCCTGTCTATTTTATATTCTTGTTGGCTAGTTTACTACATTATCTTATTAGGTTGTTTATCGTTCGTCTTTTTGACAGCAGAGTTCATATTTGCTGTTTTCTTTTATCTTGTCGATTCTTGCCTTGATGTCGGTCGTTCTAATCGCCTTATCTTATGCGGCTCTTATTAGTTGTCCTGTTTAGGTTGCCTTTTTGCAGCGATTTCTACGTGTTCTCGTTAGTCTTATCTTCTGGAATAATTATAAATCGCCCATATAGATGTCTCTCCTTTCATGTTTTTTCGAAATTTTTCCCGTGTCTCTATTTTCTATTTCGTTTTATTTTCTTTCGTATCGCTTGCTTCAGTAATTATTCATTCTGTCTTCTGCATGATGCATTTTTCTAAGTGCTTTTGTGCTATTTTTCAGTCTACTATACAAATCAGCCCTCTAACTCAGTGTTCCTTTTTCACATAGTAGGTCAGTGTTCGTCTTTGTGTGTAGTGAATTGTTCATTTTTATGAGTGTCCTGCTCGTCTAGTCGAGATTTCTCGGTTCTTTTTTGGCCCAGTGCAGAGTATTTTTCTAGTGACACTGTGCACGTGTTTTTTTTTTTTTTTTTTTTTTTTTACACAGTGATCACCACTTATCAAGGCCCGGAAGCCACTCAGGGATAAGGGTTATTGTAAGTACATCACGTTAGTGAGGAGATTTTATGAAGTGTTTAATTAGGGGGGCGGTTCATTAGGAATTTGTTAACATTAGACTTGAAGACATCCAACAACAGTGTTTATTCCTTTAATTAGATTTCTACGATATAGTTTAGTTTGAAAAAGTTTTCTTGTTCTTCATATGTATCCTTTCTAATTTTCTATTTCATCCCTGTTGCTTTGATGATGTCTAATTCCAACACTCCTAAATATATGCTGCTGTCACGTTCTGCTAGTGCTATTGCCTCTGTTTAATTGGGTAGTAACATACATTTTTTTGCCTCCAGTTTTCGTCTCCTTATTGTCACTAGTGCGCACTTTTTCAAACCGAATTCCATTCGGATATTTCAGCTTAAAATTCCGGTTGTGTTTTTTCAAATCTCTTTCTTTGCCTTTGTTTAAGTAAACAGTTTCAGGTAATCCATGTACATTAGGTGGCACATTTCCTTATCTGTTTTAGCGAACTTGTATCCAGCTTGGCATTTTCTTAGTGTGTTACTCAGGGGCATCATGTATATGACGAACGGTAATGATCATAAGAAATCATATTGGAAGATCCCTCTCGGTATTTTAATTTCAGCTATGTATCGTCCATCAGCTGCAAATTCAAGTTTCCATGTTCTCATCGCCTTTTCTATGAAGGTTTTATATAGTCTATTCCTGTCATTGCTAAACTCTTTTTTTCTACTTTAACCCCCTTCTGAATAATTTAGTCAATGAAGTATTAACCATGTGTTCTTTTTTTTTTCTTTCCGGCACCCTTTCCCTTCCTCTGGGATTAGTCAACGATTATGAAGGGAATAATAAATGTGGTCCCTCAGTTGTACTGTAAGTATTTTACAAATTGTATGCAAACATGTTATTGGCCGATAGTTACCGGGGATGTTTCCTTTTCTCAAGTCTTTTTGCACCTCTGTGGTTCTTCTTTTGGTCATAGATTCTAGCATTTCTTATTGATAAATACATTTTCAGATTCGGATCATTCTTTCATGTATTGATGTGAATTTTTAATACCAGTATGAGTGTATTCCCTCTGGTCTATGCTCTCCAGTTTTCAATTTTTTCGGAGGGGTGGCTTGAGTGTTTCCTTGTTGATCTTCTTCTTTGGCCTTTCTTAGATTTTCTGTGACTGTTCATTCATGTTGCTCAGCAATCCGGCATCTCTATTATAATCGTGTCCGTCCATACATATCTGGCTCCACTAGAGTTTTGTTCTATTAAGTCCGACTTATCTGTTCGTGTTTTTACACCGTTTGCATTGATGGAACTAGTTTTCATTGTTTTCAAAGGTCTTGCTTACACTGTTCAGATTTGTATCGGTATCGTCATAATTTCCCTTCTTTTGCTGCTATTTTTACTTCAAATCTTCCTTTTTCTAATTGAACCTTTCCTTGCTAGTCACATTTGCACTTTTCCATCCCTTTCTTATCGGTTTCTTTTTGACTTCCTTTTTTGGGGATCTGGGTTTCCCGCCTGAATTTCCATCCAGGTTTTGCTGGTTCTTTTTTATTTCTTCGTCTTTTTTCTACTTTAAACGTCATATTACTCTCTTGGCACCCGTATGAACTATATTGTTTACGTCTTTAATATATTTTTTTTTACATAGGCGGCACCACTTATCAAGGCCGATAGGTCACTCAAGGATAAGGGTTAAAGAGTGTACAGTGGTCAAAGGAACAATATAGTAATCGATAGTAATGGAAATTCGTAAAATTTGTTAACTTAAGTGGAACGGCTCCTCCGAAACTTGTTCACGTTGGACTTGAACACAACCATATTATAGACATAGAAAGCAGGAAAACGGAAGACAATTCCACAGGCGTGCAGTTCTAAGAAAGAAGCTTTGATCAGGTTTAGGCACAGATAAAGAGTGGGGGGGAATTATTGACAGTGTTTTCAGCTAGACAAGTGTTTCTTGTGAAAGTTTGGAAAGGGGGACCATAGATTGAAGCTCAGTCGAACACTTTCCATGAAATAACGATAAAGCAGAGACAAACTCGCAACATCTCTTCTGTGAGATAGAGGTTGCTTCGAAGAGAAAGCGAAATCTCGCACAACGCCACGAAGTCTATTTGGAACCCTATCAAGGCAGGACACGTCTTTTCTAGCAGCTCCTGCCCATATGTGGCAACAGTATTCCATCCTTAGATGTATCTGGCTTTTATATAGATAGAGAATTGCATCAGCGGTGAGATATCTATATCGATAGAAGAATCCGACCATTTTTCCAGCGGCCCTGGCAGCAGATTTGATGTACGTATTCCATTTAAGATCAGGAGTAAAGGTCAAACACAGAAGCTTGTCAAAATTGAGGCCTCCCCAAGACGAGAGCCATTCATTTTTATTGATGCCAGATGGGGATCAGAACGTTGATGATGTAAAGATAGAAGCTTTGTTTTAGATGCATTAAAAGTAACCACCCACTCCTTTCCCCATTGTACAACGTGATCAAGATCAGAGGAGAGAGAATAGGAGATAACTTGGTCGTTTACTTTCTTAGATGTGCTACCATAGATGGTAGTGGCGTCAGCAAAAATGTTTACGAATTATGTAAGTATGTGCTTTGGAAGATCATTAATGTAGATGAGGAAGAAAGTTGGGCCCAGGATGGATCCCTGAGGGACTCCAGAATTAGTATTGTGAGCTTCTGATTTTTGCCCATCAACCACTACTCTTTAATCTATCAGAAAGAAATGGTTTAATAACTGAAAAGACACTTCCAGCTATACCGTAGCTGAAGATCTTGTGAAGTAAACCTTTATGCCATACTGTATCGAATGCCTTTGCTATGTCAAGAGCAATTGTCCTAGAAATGTAGCCTCCGTCGAAAGACTCGCTAATCCTATCAGATATAACTGTAAGCCCATCTGCTGTAGATCAAGCAGAACGGAAACCATATTGCGTGCCACTAAGGTTATTTCGGCTGCGATGGTTGATTACACCTTTTTTAACACAGATTCCAGGAACTTACTCATGATGCACATGAGACTTATTGGCATGTATTGAGAGGAAGATGAGCAATCACTTTAATACTTAAATACAAGGCATACTGATGAGATTTCTCAGGGTGATGAGATGCAATTCTCCTTAAGACAACGTTTAAACAGTGTTGTAAGTATGGTCGCTTGTTTTGGTTGAAGTCTTTTGAGTACTATAATTGGAATACCGCCGACGCTGGTTGCTTTACTGGAATCAAGGTTTTTGATGTGCTTGGCAACATCACGTACATACATTTGTATATCATATAGCGTGTTTTCTGATACAGGATGAAATATTGGGGGTTGGCGACATTTGTCGTAAAGGGTAGAATAAACTGCAAAGTTCTTGGCAAAGAGTTTGGCTTTGCTTTATGCTGACGAGATTACCCCAGGTCCAATGATTATAGTTGGGATAGAGCACACGCTTCTGTCCAAGATTTTGTTTGCTATTTGTCAAAACTGGTGGGAACCAAGCCGCTGCTCAGCTACTTTGGACTTAACTTGGACGGACTGAGTATGCAGCTTTACTACTACTACTACTACTACTACTACTACTACTAATAATAATAATAATAAGAAGAAGAATAAGAAGAATAATAAGAAGAATTATTATTATTATTAGTAGTAGTAGTAGTAGTAGTAGTGCTGTTGTTGTTGTTGTTGTTGTTATAGAAAAGAGACAATCTAATGATCTCAAATATTCGTATTGGTTTATATTTTACCAGTTCTTCATGGCTATGCAGACGTTAAATTTATATGACTTTATTAACACTTTAATACGATTCGCATATAAAGTTATACTTACTGTATTTGTCGCGATTCTACATCTGTGTGCTAAATCCTATTTTATGCATTTACGTTTTAGTACCGTTTTTACTAAACGCAATAAAAATTCAAGGATACAGCTGAGAAGAAATTATGTCCTTTTCACCTATTGTCGAAACGTGAAGGATATGCAAGAGCAAAGGACAAGAGTCAACCCGACTTGTATATGACGTATATGTCTACTGAGGCAGCATCTTTAGTATTCTTGTCTATGTTACTTTCCCAACAGCTGTGTCTAATAGACTGCATGAATAAAATTTATTTTACTGTATGAATTTCTAATCTTCTATAATATAAACCTCACATGTCTGTTTAATTGTGTGTATGTAAGTATGCCTGCCTAAAACTGTCGAAAGAGGCAACGGATTCTCACGAAATCGGAATCGGTTTGAAGCCCGACTTTTTACACAACAAAAATTGGCTAAATATTTTTATTCCTCAAATCTTTACTAAGCACTTATCTCATGGAAGGGGTCGCATTTTTTCGCCAATATTTTCGAAAGTCATCTCCTGTTTTCGATTGCCCAGACTTATTTAAAACCATCGCCAATTCCGGTTATGCGATGGTCGCACCAACAAAGATATCATCTTTTCTTTTTCACATTCTGTTCCTCCTTCGCGATACGGGTTCGAGCCTGCCTGCCTACTTACCACTTTTTTTTGCTCCACACACATTTCCATACACTCGGAGAACGCCGGGCACCCAGAGTAGTTTGATCTAAACTATGGTAATCGTTTTACTGCCTAGTCTAAAAAAACTAGAACCATGAATATATATGCAGCGACCATTTTTTTCATACAATATCCTTACCCATTTATACACTATGAAGCTATATTAATACTTGACTCTTATATTGCGTTACCTCCTTACTCCAATCAAGTGCTAGTGTTTTCTTCTTAAATAAATCTATTATGCATTTAAGGGAAGCAAAGACAGGGCGAACAAATATTTTTTTGTAGAGGGACAAACGATAATAAAAATGATCGCTTAGAAATATATGCGATGCCCAATAAAAAGTAGTTCAGAAAAATGACACATTTTTCTTTATTTTTATAGTAGTGGCACAGTACATGACTAACTTTCTGAGCGTATGGAAAAATAGTCTGACAAGACGGCAGATCGTCGAAAATAATATAATGAATTGGATTATCTCCTGGAAAGCGTATCATCGGCAGAAAGCGGAACGAATAGTGACAGGCAGACAGAGCCATAGGCACGTAAACCCAGAGAAAGTTGGAAAAGATGGAAGCTGGGTAGTTATGTACATAAGTAACCAAGAAGTTATACTAATGACTTAAAAAGTAAAACAAAAGACAAAAACAAATCCTTGTTACTGGATGAGATGCCTTTACGCGATGGTAGAATAAGACATAAACACATTTTTTTTTTATATGGGATAAAACTTTCTGCTTTCTTAGCTCCAACTCTAAATGAGAATCATAAATGATGACGTACGTGTACAGAAATGGGTGTAAAATAAATGCTAAAATGTATTACAAAATAAATTAATATAAAAGTAATGAATGAAATTACGGTTCGTAACGAGGAGAAAGAAAATTATTATAAATGAATTATTATTAAGAGTGATGTTACATAGACAGATAATATAACAAATGCGCACAAGCAACAACAATCGCGAGCCAAGTCAATCCAATGCACTTCGTAGATTTAATTCCATTATCTGTGCATATCTAATGCTAGGGCATTACGATATCACGACTAACAGTATGATTCTAATTAATATAAACACACATTTACGACACATGACTCCAATCAGAATCCGCATGAAACACACTCATGAAATGTTTACTTATTAGAAATATATTGTTTTAATCGGAGTAATTATTGAAAATATTTATTTTTTATAGGTGTAATAATTTGAATTTTTTTTAACATGTGTATTTATTATTTATTATTTATTCTTTTTTACACAGTGATCACCACTTATCAAGGCCCGGAAGCCACTCAGGGATAAGGGTTATTGCAAGTACATTACGTTAGTGTGGAGATTTGATGAAGTGTTCACTCAAGGGGGCGGCTCATTAGGAACTTGTTAACATTGGATTTGAAGACATCCAAGTTGTAGTCCGGTGGGAAGCAGGCAGACGCAACAGAGTTCCACAGGCGTGCAGTTCTAAGAAAGAAGCTTTTTCATAGAATCCGCGTTTTGATTTAGGCACAGATATAGAGTGGGGGGAATTTTTCACAGTGGATTCAGCAAGACGGGTGTTTTTCGTGAAAGATTGGCGAGGGGGGACCAGAGATTGGAGTTCAGACGAGCACCTGCCATGGAAATAACGATAAAACAAGGATAGGCTCGCAACGTCTCTTCTGTTGGAGAGAGGTTGCAGGGTAGAGAAAACGGCATTCCCCACTAAGCCACGAAGTCTATTTTGTACTCTGTCAAGGCAGGATAGGCTGTTCTTAGCAGCTCCTGCCCAGGTATTGCAACAGTATTCCATCCTTGGACGTACTTGGCTTTTATATAGATAGAGAATTGCATCAGCAGTGAGATGTCTTGCAGGCCTCCGATTTTTGTCCATCTACCACTACTCTTATGAGCCTATCGGAGAGAAATGATTTAATGATTGAGAAAACATTTCCAGTTATACCGTAGCTGGAAATCTTGTGAAGTAGACCCTTATGCCATACCTTGTCGAAGGCCTTTGATATGTCAAGAGCAATTGCCCTAGAAAGGAAGCCTTTGTCAAGAGATTATTGGAAATATTTGGTCTTTATAAAAGTAATAATTGGAAATATTAAGTTTTAATGAGAGTGCTTATTGGAAATAGTTAGTTTTAAGAGGAGTAATTGCTGAAAATATTTATTTTTAATAGGAGTAACTATTAAAAATATTTACTTTTAGTAGCAATATTTATTGGAAATATTTAGTTTTAGTAGCAGTATGTATTGGAAATATTAGCCTTTTATAAGAGTAATATTACCGATATCATTTAACCGCATTACTTCGGCTTAATGTTCGGGCTCTTAGTTTTTTACAAGTGTATCCTAACTTATCAAAGCTTAGAGGCAACTCAAGGATAATGGTAAACAAGTGTGCATTGGTAAGTGAAACAACGGCATTGTGATGCCTAGTGATGGATATTGGGGAAGTTTGAAGTATTTAAGGGGACGGACCATTAAGAGCTACTTCATATTAGATTAAAAGACGACTATGTTATTGCATATAGTTCCAAAAACGGTCAGTTTTAAGATGTACTCATGGAATTAAATTTCAGATTTTGGCAGACAGAGAAGTTGTTGGGAATGCTCCGCAGAATGGACCATAGATTGGGGCTTAGTCGTGCATTTTTCATTAAAATATTGATAATGCAAAGATAATCTAACAACGTAGCTTCTGCGAGAATAAGACTTCAAGGAGGATAAAAGAACATAACCTACTAGATTTCGATGCCGATTCTAACCCGGTAAGGCAGAAAATAGATCTCTGAGCAGCTCCTCTAAGATAGGACAACAGTACATTATTATTAGACGTAATTGGCCATTATGCACGTAGAACATTGCGTCTGTTTCAGATAGCGTCAAGAGCGGTAAAATAAGGCAACCATTTTCTTCAGCGATCTTGGCAACATATTTGATGTTTGTTTTTAACATCATGTAATATGGAAAGATCACCCTTGAAGCAAGTAAGAGCAGGATTCTTCTTCGATGCTATGACCATTGATTTCCATTTGGGACTATTAAGGATGCGAATTTTAGAGGTATAATATAAAAGTTTGGTTTAGGATGTATTACACTTATAAACCAGGCTCCCTTTGACCTGTTTCCCTACGTATTTAGACAATGGGGGAATGGGACTCATGGAGATATTGTTCAGATTGGCTCTTAAAATCTAACCATAGTTGTATATATATATATATATATATATATATATATATATATATATATATATATATATATATAATTCGGGTTTGCGTTGCAGGGACCTTTAATGTTAAAACGCCTCTTTTTGTGGCTCTTGTTTCATTTTTCTAAATAAAAACTTGATATGGCTAACTATATAGTTGGTTTTCCCGGTGGTCAACTCAAATATACATGTGTTGAGGCCTGAAACAGTACCGTTATCAATTGACACTGGGTTCCCAGGAGCTCAAAAGTTGTCAAAATGCTACAAAATGTCCAAAAATTAAAAGTTTTTGCCTCATAACGTTTGATCCAGCCATTATATTTTCCTGACACTTGGCCAAAATGTGGAGAACATTATTCTTAATATTAATTCAGTATGGGTGACCCTGGTAAAATTCTGGTTCGAATCCCTCTGGGGTTTTAGGGATAAATCAATGTCCTTTTGGAGCTCTTTTTTCATATGACTTAAGTATTTGATATGTATGTCTATATAGTAGTTTTCCAATTTTCTGAATTTAAATATACGTCTTAAGTCGGGAAACTGCACAATTTGTCCATTTTCACAGGTATTCGGCGTTCCAAGGAGATCAAAATTGATCAGAAACGTCCCAAAAATGCAAGAAATGACACTTTTTACCTCATGAATTTTGGCTCCATCCATTGGATTTTACTGAAACTTCGCGAAATTTGAAGGCAAGGTTGACCCTTCACACTTCTCACATTCATCATTTCTTTACTATTTTTTGTGGCGTCATCTCACATGCAGCACCAGAGAGAGACCCGTCACGGCAGCTTGTTTTTTTTATTATAATATTATAAATATTTATGAACATTAATATTAAATTAATATTTTAATATGATTTTCATTAGTTTGTTTATTATTTTTATTAATATCATTACTATTTATGAATAGTATTTGTATAATGATTATTTTACATTTTCATTGCACTGTTTTATTTACTACTAGCTGTATACACCCGGCCACGCGTTGATCTGGTTCAGTCTGGTAAACGCAAGTGTTAGATCGGTTTGTATCGCACAGACACATGCATACACACATGTATCCACCAACGCATACAAACGCTCACGCTTACACACACACGAGCACACAAACACGCACCACACGGACACACACACCATTATAATAGTAAGAGATATTTAAAGGCTTCAAAGGCATACATAATAAGACTTTGAATTATTTAAACTGGCAATTAATTTAGGTTAAAAATAATTTTTGGCTTATAAACATGTTTTGATGTGTCGGAAAACATTATTTATTAAAAAACATCTACGGATTATTTAAACAGAATTTACTTATTTAGCGTGAAAAATATAATTTTAGTCAACCGCACTGTAAAAGAAGATTTATTTAGCGTAAAAAGAATTAATTACATGTGTCGATGTGTCGCAAACCATTATTTAATAACAACATCAACGATTTATGAAAACACAAAAAAAATTATGCCTATTATCATCTATCATTTACTGTCCAATTAAAAGATGTGTTGGCTTATAAGCATGTATCGATGTGTTGTAGGACATTTGAATTCATAACATCTACGATTTATTAGAACAGAACCTATTTATTTAGCGTTAAATACATTTAAAGCAATGGCACTGTATAAACAAAAATTATTTATTTAGATTACAAAATGCCTTATAAACGCGTATCGTTTTGTCGCAAAACATTATTTGTTTACAACATCTACGATTTATATAAACAAATAATACTTAGCACGGTAACATACATGTATAAAAACAATTAACACCTACTATATTTTTTATGAAAAATTAAAATATGTATTGGCTTATAAACAGTGTTGCAGAACGTTTTAATTCATAACATTTACGATTTATTATAGCAGAAAAGATCCATTTAGTGTAAACATTTATTTAAGCCAATCGTACATAAAAAACATGAAATATTTCTTTATATTAAAAAAGAAAGATTATTTGTCATATAAACAAGTGTCGTAAAACATTATTAGTTAACAGTATCTATGATTTATATAACCAAAAAGATGTAGCATGGTAGCAATCAATTTATAAATATAATATGGCAGCATAAAGAATTGATTATATAATGTTATAAATTGAATTCAAACATCTTATTGCTGCAGTATTTTAAGTTATAAATATATTATATTTTTACTAATATATCTTGTCCCTTTTATTCCCAGTGTAAACAAATAGTATTTTACTTTTCCATGTTTACGCTTAACCATACTGCCTTTCATTCTCGCATTTTTTCTATTGCAATCCATGATTTTTCCAGGCTTTCAATAAATTCGCTTCTTCTTTGTTTAATTTCAGTCTTATACTTTCTCCTGATAAATACACATGTAATAACCATGTACGACACTCATCTGCTTTCAATAAAATCCCCCACTCATCTCAATTATATGCTGTCAGACTCTCAGTTTGTCCTACTCTCTTTCCTCGACAGCAGTGAATTAGTAGAAACAGTAGTCGTTGAAGCGATGTGGTTACGATGGAAACCAATCATAGAAGCATCGCTCACCTCTTTACATTTTTGTACAATTTTGAACACCAGAATATTCAGCGTAATATTTGTTTTACTAAACGAACATTGACATGTTTTCACAATATAGCTGAGACGATGGTCTATAAACTGTAATAAGTGTTTCAAATTTGGTCGAAACATAAGTGAGCGGTGAATCTTTAAAGCACCCCAAATTAATAAAACTGTCAATTAACCACATATTCAACCACTACCGTTTGAATAATACAAAAATACAGGGTGGGTCGAAAAATTGGTCGCCCGAAAGGAGACAACAGTACAGTTTTATTTTAAACTTGTATTGAAAAAAAATCAAAACGGGTAACTGGATTATATAGTAGAGCTAATATCTATTTTATGTGGACGCCTTCAGTTTTATCACCACGTTAATAAGGGTTCAGAATGAGGAGCATGCCTTTTCCATAAGCGCCTGGGGTAGCTCGGCAAGTACTTCGCGAATGGAAGCGAAAAAGATTGCTTTGGTGTTATGGGATGTCATGTAAGTGATGTTCTCGATGTATGACTAACAAAGTATTCCAGCGGTTTCAGGTCGTGGAAGGAGGAGAACAGTGAGAGAAGGGTAGAAAGTGGGAAGTTTCTGAAGCGAAAGCTGGGTCTCTTTTGACTTGTGGGTCGGCGCCGAGTTCTGCTGCAACAACCAGGGTCTGCCAGTGGCCACCTGATTGTACTAGGAAATCACATTTTTTAGTAAATCTAAATACACTTCGGTGTTAACTTTCAAGCCCATTTCGATGATGTGAGGAACCATGACGTAGCTCTCACTTGAAATCACACTAAAGACCATAAGCGTGGCCGGAAATTTCGTTGAGTTGTTCCCTCAATATTTGAATCGTCTGGAATTGCATCGTAAGGGTGCTGGTAATGGTCCTGTTGTCATACATTGGATTTTTTGAAATGACAAAAATCATGGCAAGAGAATAGTCAAACGCTGTTTTAGCCACAACAACTGAGCATATCTGTTCCATTTCTTTACTGTCCTTGAAATTTGCTGAATTTGCTGAAATTTACGGATGTGAATTAATTATTGTCGTCAATTCCACGAATATGGGTCTTCACATATATATATATATATATATATATATATATATATATATATATATATATATATATATATATATTTTCAGAGAGAAAGAGTGGAGAGATTGGAATTAACTTAAATGCATTGCTTTAAAACAATGTGTTTTTTTTAATTTTGACATTTCCATATTTTCATGTTAATTTTAATATAGCAAAATAGGTATTAATATAATTAAGATTTTTTTTTAATTATAATGCAAGTTCATATATAAAATAAATATAAGTCGATCGTTTTCTCTTTTTTTTTTTTTTGTAAAGAACTTGTCCTCTCACCCTTCTGGAAAAAGGAATTGTCGTGCTTTCCTTGATGTTGTTCGATTTGAGCTTTCATGCAGTTTTATCATTTATTTCCCTCCTTCGTTGGGTCATTTCTGATCACTATTAAGTTATCTTCAGTGTTGATGATTTTTCTTATGCCCGTCGATTTGGTAATTTCTTTATTAGTGATCTGAATCCACGCAATGTTATCTTTCACATTTTTACTTGCTCCTAGAGATGATAGGCTACTCTTATCAATTTGTCTTTTCGGAAAGACGTTGTTATTTGTCCTATTTTATCAGTCGTAGCTGATCACGGAAAAATATCACGCACACAACTCTGTCACGTGAAAGAAAAGAATGTAAACAATAATAGTTTATTTTGATTTTGTTTCTACGTAGAAAGATGCAACATTTCTAAGGCAAATTTATTTGTTATTATATCAAATGCGACTATTATTCCACTAACAAAAATTACGTGACAACAACAGTATAAAATAAATAATTATTGTGTTTCCTATTCATTTTAAAATAGCTTTCACTTTCTTTGCCAATTACATCTATTCGTATATACGCTGATGAAAATTAATTTAAGTTTGTCTCAGTCGAAAGACAAAAGAATTACTTAACCCTGGAGCATCTAAAAAGAAAATGAAAATATATGTGCACATACACAGGTTTCATACATTAATAAAACAGCGTCTATTGCCGTGTTGACCTACGCTATAATAAGAATAAATGCAGTGTTTATTTTAAAAATATCATTCCTTATTTGTTTTAATTTAAATTTAAAATATACATTTCATTAGCAAGAAACGTTGTTTTTGTGCAATGAAGTTCTCTTTTTTATGTTTGTTATGAATTTAGTCAGAAAATGAAAACATTCAATTGTTAAATTCTTTATATAAATTATATGTAAATAATACTTATAACGTTATATATTTAGGAAAATATTTAACTGCGCGCATATATCTCACGGGGAAACTACAAACAAGCAAACAAACGATAAGACAGTATATGATTTAACAAAATTCATAATCTTTATATCCGGAAAGGAGGGGCTCACTTCCTGTCCACTATTTACATTATAAAAGGAATCTCATGAATAACTGACAGTAAATTCATTCTCTTATTTACAGAAATAAATCATATTTAGAAACAAACGTATTTTCGATAATATATCCCTTTATATACATAGTCTTATCGTGACTAAATTTGTTGGAGGTAACCTAGTTATGAGGAACATCATCACCCTCACTTTTCGATAGCTCTATGTTGTATTTGTGTAAAATTGGAATTGGGTATTTATATATTTTATATAAATCATTCGGTGTCAAATCCACTTTTATTTCTTCCAAAATAATTACCAAGGTGCACAGAATAATATCGAAAATTATATTTTAGTAAAGTTTTTCCGCTGTTAAATGTGACACAAGGTATTTCTTAGTGTTGATGTAACAGGTATCATATTATACATGGATAATTAAAATAAAATATCGATAAGGACTGAATGTCGCACGTAGATGCAATTGCTAAGTTTAGAAAAATATATAGCTCGAAAAACAATTTAAATTATGATTATATTGTTTTGAAGGCAATGATTATCAGTAAAATTATGGTCAAACTATCATTATTTTATATATAAGAATATTACACGTGCACGTTCTTACTCAAATCATGTTTGAATTGTAGTCTAATGTTTTTCTTACTGCTATTATGATGCTGTAATGTTATTAAAATATTATTAGTTCACGTAATATGAGGTTTTATTAGAAAATCAATAGAAATATTTTCAGAAGGTCAATAAAATATCAAAGGTTGTGCCATCAAAAATAAGAAATTATCGATACATAATTTCCTATTGGCTAGTTCAAGAGTTGCAGAAAAACATTTGATCTTAAAAACGGTTAGTATAAAAAAGTGAAAGATTTCTCTAAGAATTTTTCTTTTAAAAAAGGACAGAAATACTAATACAGCATCAATGCAGTAGGGGATATTTTAGCTTAACTTCGGAATACTAAAACTATATGGAAAAGCTAGTCTGTGATGTGAAATCGTATGTATAAACATTACATATGGTTTTGATATCTTTGAACCTGAGAAAAATTCTGTTTACTTAGCTGCATGTCTGCATCTAATCTTATATGTTAGATGATAAATGATGAAACATTTCGAGTATTTGAAGTAGTAATGCCTTTTATTTAAATTATATCCCCTGACATTGACAATTCTTTATATAATGTTCTGCTTATTGTTTCCTTATTTTGTATGTACATTACGCTTTGAAAAAGATCAAATATATCTGTGGAATGCAAAACTCTTTCAAAAACACTTGCTTTATAATTTGGCAGCTCTGGACACGAATATATGAGAGACCTGTCGTTGATGCTAGATCATTTCCTAATATCATTATAATAAAATATGATCATTGTTGTGCTTGTGTGTGAGAGGAACTCGTTTTAATTTCGCTGTGCAGCGGTTCGTCACCGAGGGAGCACATCAGCTAAACGCTACTTAAAAAGAGGATATTTGAAAGAAACAGCGCAAACAAAAGTATACTTTCTATCAATAAGTGCTGGCCTGACGAAATAAACTTTAAAAAAATTATCTTGCAACGTGATTTTATTATTCGTAATAAACTATGCAAGAGAATACTATTTTTGAGTATTGATCGGAGCGTGTTAAATTATTTTAATTTAGTCATTTCTATATTTAAATAAAATGTGATTCTTTTTATTAAAATGTAAATAATCCTATCATGTCTGTGTGTTTATGCTTAAAGGGTCAAAGAAAGTGTTCCCTTCTCCATAAACATGTCAGTCTTCTGAAAACATATCTGTCGTTCCGGGACATTTCCACAAGTCCTGCTAGTATGTATGATTCTTGGATAGTGTGAAGCCGAACGCCTAGGAACGAGTCGAGTGTGTTCAATTCAACTTATTTTATCGATTGTATTCTTTTACAGTGTTGAGTGCCATTTATAGAACAAGAAGTTAATTGTAACTGTCTTCGTATTAATTTTTGCAGGTCCATGCTTACTTTCCAACATTACAATATAATACGGTGTTCTTTGTTTATATTGGTAGATACAGGCTTTCCTAATAATAGTGTGAGTACAGGTTAAGTCGGTGGAGAATCCATACATCATGAATTAAAAAGCAAAGTAGGTTCCAAATATTATGATCAGAATGTGAAGCAAAAGTTGGTAAAATCATAAACAGAGTTATTTCCCACAAAATTATCATTTGTCGAACACGTTATCATTGCATTGATTTTTTTTGAAGACTCGAATACAGTTATCTGTATATCTAATATAGAAATATTATATAGAATAGATCTTCCTAGGTATGAGGAAACAATCTAGGGATTTGCACTGCAAAATGTATGTCTGCGTTACCTTTAAACAGCAGTGTGTTTCTAATGTGAGGGAGGACAAAAACGGGGGTGGAATTCCAACGTCTAACAGTTACAAGGAGAAAGAATCAAAGTACAATGCCTTTCAGCCATCTATAGACATCAATATTGTATTATGCGTGGTATGTTGAACTCTGTTCCGTCTGCCGGCTTCACACCTGACTACAACTTGGATGTCTTCAAGTCCAACATTAACAAGTTCCTGATGAACCGCACTCTTAAGTAAACACTTCATTAAATCTCCACACTAACGTACTGTACTTGCAATAACCCTTATCCCGAGTGGCTTCCGGGCGTTGATAAGTGGTGACCACCGTGTAAAAAAAATGTGCGAGACATGAAGAGATTATGGCGATGTTTGCACTAGACAAATATTAAGAAGAGAGATTGTATGTTTTTCACAAGAGGAAGTCATACATATTCTATTTATGAAAGAAGACAGAAAATATATTTTATGATATCAAAAGTGGAAAAAATAACATCATTTACAGGTTTTTATTTCTATTTTTGATAAATGTGTTGTGTTCACGAATTTCCTGGAAAACTGCTGAAATTAAAATATTTTAAATTATAGCGTGTGCATAGGAAATATTTATATAACGATTCTTAAATAGAATCTGATGTACGCGCATAGCTTGGCTATGTTGTATAGAAGCTGCAAGAAATAGCATAAATCGATATACGAGAACTGGTATAGATTTCGATCTTGTGAAACGGAAATCTCAGAAAGCCCAACTAATGGAGATGAGCGGAAAATTTCTACTCCGTTGTTGCAAATGATGAGAGATTTTACGAACAAAGGATGATAGTGATTTGTTTGGAACCATAAACATATGACAGGACAAAGGAATGGTTTATAAAATTCTATAGTTTGTATACGTCTGTGTCTTTCTGTATATTTGCATATAAACATATATATATGTATATGAATATATATATATATATATATATTTAAACAGTATAGCTGGCGTCATTTCGAGGTAGAGACACGATCATATAACAAATCAACGAGGAAACGAAAAAGACGTTAACAAAAAAGATTTAAGAATAAATTGAAGAGTAAAAAAAGCAACTATTAAAATGTAAGCTCGAGAATTACGTCGATCGATACATTATAAATAGGGGAAAAATCAGTTAATGCATGTATATATATATATATATATATATATATATATATATATATATATATATATATATATATATATATATAAGAAAGTCCGCACTTGTAATTTTGTTCAACAAATGCAAATTTAAGCTTAAATTAATGTAACTGATTAAACAACCTATACGTCATTAGATTCACCTTTTATTCCCCTATAATTTTACCTGTTCATATTTGACTTTTAATTGAAATATTCCAGTGTTCAAGTCAATTAAAAAAAACAAAAAAACTTTACATTGAGGAGGCAAAAAGAAAATCCGCATCAACAAATTTGCTTAAACCCATCTTAAATTATCGTCCTAGATCAGTTTAAAATGTCAACCAACAGGCTAAAAAGCATGTCTAATCGTAATTGTTGTTGATTCAGATTATACAACGTAACCTTTAGTAACTATGCCAAGGAATTCTCTGAGTGATCGTATGGCGCTCATTAATATTCACCTGCTGGTTTATTTTCGGCCGCATATTGAAATGTGATGAGAAAACAGTACGAAATAATGTGCAAATGGACCAAAACACCGGTAGTATACGTCATGCCCCTAAATCTGGTCGTACTAGAGTTCCTTTTAACAGGGAAGACAAGACTATCAAGATCCGCAGCCCAAGAAACAGTTTGGAAACGGCTTCCAAAATCCAACATCAGTTCTATTTTTTTAAAAAGTGCTCTCTTTCTACTGTCAAGAACAGATTAAAGGAATTTAATTGCGAGGATATGTTGCAAGGCAAGCCAATGATTTCTATAAAGAAAAGAAAGTGCCGTCTTGACTTCGTCGGATGCAATGAAGATCATGACTCTTCATATTTTTCAAAATGCTTTTTGAGACGAAAGGAGTTCAATAGTCCGTCGGAGAAAAGGCGAAGAATTCCTTCCTAAGTTCTCAGTTTCAACGCTGCAAAGTGGTGGAGGTTAAGTTTGGTGTGGGGAATTATTAGGTCCAATGGTCTAGGGCCTATAGATCGCTTGCAAAAATAATAATACTAAAATAATGATAGGTTACGAATGATGTGTTTGCGTGGTAAAATTTAAAGTCAAAATATCAGAGAATGACACAAGACGTATGTTTCTATATCATGTAATTTCCGGACGTACGTTTCTCTTTCTCTTAGCCAGAAAGATTTCAAACAATGTAGACGCATCGACCAATTCTATTGAATATGTATGAGGAGATAAGACGGCAAAGTTTGATATGTTCGGCTTTCTGCGTTTCTCTTTCTTTTTTTCACGCGTGTTTATACACTGTCTTTATGGTGTTTCTTGTGCGTCTTCACTTATAAATATGCCATTGTAAAAACACTGGCGCCCGAGTAAGTATAGTCGACAAACGATCAACAACAGTTACTGCGTTCGAATAAAACGCAGATGTATAACGCTTTATTTATCTATGAGTAAGTTTAAATATAACAATAATAAAACAATCACTCCGAGAGAAATAGTAAAAAATACAGTTGAAGACATGAATGTTTTATCAAGCAGGGAATTGCACCCTAACAATTAATGTTTAGCTAAAATTATAATGTACTAACCAAGGTACATAGCAATTAAAACTATTAGTGTTATTTTTATATATTAAAAGAATTAAATAAAAACATTACTAATTGTTCTTGTATTTTCCGAGTGAGAATTGGACCTGTAAATTTATTTTGATTTCAGTTTCCGCATTAAATTAGGTTCTTTCTCATGAATGGGTTCAAAGCTCGGAATGTGTAACATTTAATTAGTAGAATTTCCGTGTAGTAGTAACGAAATTTAAGTAAGAGACAAAAACGTCTTAGTGCGCTCGATCCGTTTTTAAATTATACAATATCACCATCATATACTAGTAATTAAAAATTGAATGGTGTCACTTTTTTTTCTTTTTGCAACCTCGCACATATATACTGAATCGTTTTCATGAGTTAATTAGAAAATTAGAAGCTACGATAAGTCAGGTATTACCATTAGATGATGACTTTCCTATTATTTAACAATGAAATTCTGCTTGCTATGATGTGCACATTTTAAAATGAATTCATACAAAATATGTGACCATCTTGTTTATTTGAGGGGCGGTGGTCGAGTTGCCACGTGTTTCAAGTTCGAATTCAGCTCGTTTCATAATTCTAACTTTCACTTAGAATATTGGTAAAATTATCCTGGTCTCTCTTGTATAAATCCGATGCATTTGCAAAATAATTGCTGACAACAAAATATCAGTGTAACTAATGCCGATATAAGGACATCGGATTCATACGATATAAATGTTTTTTTCCTATTTTAATAT
The DNA here is from genome assembly GCF_053919585.1 of Euprymna scolopes. NCBI lineage: Eukaryota > Metazoa > Mollusca > Cephalopoda > Sepiida > Sepiolidae > Euprymna > Euprymna scolopes. The sequence goes on from NC_136497.1 coordinate 119,020,985, forward strand.
TTTTCTTCTGTATCCTTTCATCATGATGTAATTAGAGTTTTAAATATATAAGTTTATATAACACTTTGTGTGATTTATTTTGAGAATAATTATCTGGCATGTATTTCGACGTAAGAGAAATGAATACTAATTAGTTAAAAAGTTAATAATACTATGCCATTTTTTCTAATGATACTGTGCAGCTCCAAAGTATTTTACGGTAATTATAAAGAAAATAATCATTGTTTAAAAAGACTTAAATCGTTAAAATTTAAATAAAATAAGAAGCCAACACATTACTTATTTGTATATGTTCTTTGAAAACTAATCCATATCGTGAACAAACATACACACATACGCACATATTTATCGACACACATCTATCTATCTATACTCCTATAAATTCGGGTTTCTTTTGTGTGTATCGATATGCATATTAAAACCCCTCTTTTCTATTTATTTAAAAAGAAAATACACTTTTCTTATATCTTGGTTGTGGAATTGGATTCACTAGCAAACGATCTAGCTCACTTGAATATTCTTTTAAACATTCATTTTAATTTATTCCCTATAAGTTGCTTCGGGTTTTTAAAGGGATACTCATATTTAGTAAACTATTACTTTTAATTATAGTCATGCAGACATTCTACATGATATATACATGCATAATATTTGCGAAAAAAGTTTATAGTAAAGACAAAATTGTTTCCATATATATTTATGTATACGTATATATTTTTGTTAAACAAAACTATCTATCTATTATATCTATAAAAGTGAACGTGTCAGTGTGTGTGTGTGTGTGTGTGTGTGTGTGTGTGTACATTTCACTATGCAATAACTCTCTCAAGTTTTAGCCTACAGACTCGAAATTGGATATACAGCGTACAGAAATTTGGGAAAATCTATGTGATCGGTTTGGGGCCAGAAAATTGGCCGTTAAGGGGTCAAAGTTCAACGATTTGAACTTTGAGAACAGCAAAATACTCCTCCGACAATTTTGGGTCTACATACTTGAAATTTTAGATATAGATTCCTTGGACATGGATCTAACTTCATAATTTGTTTTGGGCCCAAAACCATAAAGTTAAAAAATTGACCGTGTTTTTGTGATAAACATACACGTCCAAACACCCGGGTCACGCCGGGCACCCATATACGCATACATAAATATCTATAGAAAAAAGGTTGTGTTTACTATAACTTTTTATGCAAATATTACGCAAGTATAATTTATGTAGAATATCTGCATGAACATAATTACACGAAATCTATCTATCTATATATCTATAAAAGTGAAAGTGTCTGTCTGTCTGTCTGTCTGTATGTGTATCTGTGTATCTGTGTGTCTGTGTGTGTACATTTCCCTACGCAATAACTCTGTCAATTTTTAGTCTACAGACTTGAAATTTGATATACCACCTACTGAGATGTGGGAAAATCGATGTGATCGGTTTTCGGCCAGAAATATGGCGAGTAAAGGGTTAAAGTTCAACGGTTTGATTTTTGAGGACTCTACCAAACTCCTCCGACAATTTTGGGTCTAAACAATTAAGATTTTAGATACACGTTCATTGGACATGGGTCTAACTTAATAACTTAATTTAAGCCGAAAACAATGTATGTTAAAGGGTCATAATAGGGATCAATGTTAAAAACAATTGACCACTTTTTTTTTTGCTTAACATACATTTCAAAATGCCCGGCAACGCCGGGAACACATGCTAGTATATCTATACAAGTGAACGTGTCTGTGTGTCTGGGTACATTTCCCTATGCAATAACGCTGTCAATGTTTAGTCTACAGACTCGGAATTTGATATACAGGGTACTGATATTTGGGAAAATCTTGGTAATCCGTTTTCTCTCAGAAATTTGGCTGTTAAGATGTCGAAGTTTAACGATTTTACCTTTGAGAACTCTATCAAACTCCTCCGACAATTTTGGGTCGAAACACATGACATTTGAGGTTCTTGGACAATAATCTCACTTAATAGCTTGATTTGAGCCCAAAGCAATAAATGTTAAGAGGTCATAATAGGAGTCAAATTTTTAAAAAATTGACTACTTTTCTTTTTTGCTCAACATACACCTCCAAAACCCCGGGAAACGCCGGGTTGAAATGCTGGTATATAATATATGTGTGTATGTGTATACATAATATATTTCTGTTAGTTTATGTATTCGTATATTTTACAGAAATCGCTCTAGACAAGGCATTAAGCCACTCGATATAAAGAGCTTATTATATCAAGTTAAAAAATTATCAAACAGTAAGTATTTGATAGATAGATCTTAACCAAGGATGGATCAATTCTTCTATTTTTGACAGCTCTCATGTACTGTAAAGACCAAAGAACAAAATGATAAAAATGACGGTAAAAAGACTGGCGAATATAAACTTAATGTATATTTTACGCTTACTACGATCTCCTGTTTAAAGTAAAATAGTAATTATTTTAAGACAAAAAGAAATCAATATTTTTGTCTTAACTCTATTTTCTCTAATATTGTTAACCCCGACAAACATGTATTATTTACTATAAATACATTATTATGATTAAAAACGAATTAAGTGCTTATGCCAAACACACAACCCTGCGTTTTGAATTGGTCATCCGTCGTTCTTAGATAAATAAAACAATCTTCTTGGGAAATTTAACATCTCGCATAAGATTAAAAAAAAAGGAATTCAGAAAACGTCTTAATAAAAGCGTAAACAGATGTGTTAGCTATGGAAATAGGAAACCAACTTACGTGACTCATTCTTCTTTTTTTTACTTTTTACATCAATTTCTCTTAATTATTTGGTTTTTATATTTGTTCAATTATAGAAACTGGATAAATATTTATTTATTCTCTCATGTTTTTATTTGACTTGTGTATGCCCCGTTTTAGGAAAGATATTTTATATACAACGGTTGTAAATGTATCCGAACGAAATATATCAGGTAAGCCGTTGAGGATTCCATTAAATGTTTGGCGTGGATCCAGATTAAATGATGGAAAACAGATGGTATGGTCCAGAAAAGACGGTACTAAACAGAGCTATGACCCATTTGTTTAGATACAGAAAAATTATAGCAGAAGAAAATAGAAAAAAAAGCGAGCCAGCACAGTACAGATTGGGTAAGAATTTTATTTGGTTTAGACAACTTCATTTTAGCTGTGTTATGGATATAGTCGGTTGGCGATTGCAAGGCCCATGCTTTAGTTTTAAATCGCCATAGAGAGGAATTATTTTAAGGAAAAACATGAAAAGATGAAGGTCGCTGTGCAAAATAATAACATTACGTGAATTTACTGTATTCCTGTGCATATGCATATATACATAAACATAGTGAAAGAAATGCTCGGAAAATATCACAAAATATGTTCCTTATTGAGTCCTAAAATATTCAAAGGAAATCAATGTCTATATCAGATACAACGATATAGATGATTAGCAACATGTTGAGAGATGAACTACAGGCGTTTATATACGCATATGCTAGTGGATTATATTATTTAAAAAAGTAAGTGCATATCGTGTAAAAATATGCTCACATACGCACGCATTAACACACACACATATATATATGTATATATATATATATATATACATATATATATATGTGTGTGTGTGTGCGTGTGTGCGTGTGTGTGTGTGGGTGTGTGTGTGTTGGTAACATCGGAGGAAAATCACATCTGACGAGTTGGTGAGCCAGAAGATGTTCATGAAAAGATCCAAGATGAAATAAACAAGAGGTATATAAAAGAAGAATGAAAGTCTTTGAATTTTAACATTTTCTATGAAAGTGCATATATGATTGGCACCTATAAAATAAATTCAACCCTAGATTAATGGTGATTAAGTTTTTATCAGTCCCCCCAGTTAAATAATAACGGTATACATTGAAATAACAATATTTTTAAAATAAACACACACACACACACATATATATATATATATATATATATATATATATATATATATTATTTTTAAAATATAATTATCCACTGACACGTGTTTCGTCGTCTACAACTCATCAGAGTGGCTGAATCTAGCGAGATTCGAAGTCGGAACCGCACGGTAATGAGCCTAAACCCCTTACTACTGACCCATCTCGCACGAGTATCTGGATATATCGCGATTTACTTATATATTGTTTGTTTTGGTTTTAGCGATATGTTTTGAATGAATTCAATTTTTATGAAAGTGCATTTTTACCTAAATGCAAGTTGGGAATAATTTTCCCTTTAACCAACTTGGTATCCCACATAGAGAGCGGTATATATATTAGTTTTAAAATATAATTATGCACTGACACGTTTTTAGTCATCTACAATTCATCAGATTTCGGATCTCGCTTGATTTAGCCTCTCAATGTGTTTTTACGCTTGAACGATTCTCACAAACTACGAAGTGATCCGGCAAAATTTTGTATTGCTTTTTGTTGAAACAAAACCCAGCAAAGTATGTATTATGGTAAGTGTTGGATACAGAGTGTGAGATTAATAAGGATAAGTATTAATGAAAAGAATGAGCACGGATTAGCATAAAGTAGCCATATATATATATATATATATATATATATATATATATATATATATATATATATATACATATATACATATATATATATATATTCTATCTATTTCAGTTATTTTACTAACGTAACGAATAATTTGTCGTATTAGTCCTTGTCTATATCACAGAGAATATCGATGCTAGCTTCAGCCACTTTGAAGGATGTAACATATATTGAAATTGATTGCAATGTTGATATTCGTATCATGTATGTTCATTTAATGCACATCTGTTTTATAAGATATATACGTATACACGAAATTATATATATATATGTGTGTGTGCGTGTGTGTGTTTATATATATATATATATATATATATATATATATATATATATATATATAAAGAATAACAATAAAACTACATTCTCAGATCCAATTATGTTTATTTGTAAGCAAAACAGTTCTTTTAAATTTCGGTACTTTTATTACAGACGCTTTCGTTATGTATAATCAATTGATTAATCTTTAACTCTACCGATTCTTCTTGTGATTTCACTCTTGACAAAACATATAAATGTTCTATTGAAAATATAATAATAATCGATTATCTGTATAATAATCTGTATAACGAAATGGATCTGTAAAAAAAGTCAAAAAGATCTGTTTTAAGTTATGAATATTTTCTGGATGTTCGATTGTACTTATACTTTTATTTTGTTATATATACAATTTTCTTATATTAAACCTACATTGATCTTTTAAGAAAATAAGAATTAGAATATACAAAGTGTAAAATATAATTGAAAAAAACATGCTTTACCCCCCAAAAAAATTCCGAATATATGCATAGATGTTTATATATATATATATATATATATATATATATATATATATATAATATATATATATATATATATATATATATATATATATAAACATCTGAAGAAGTTGGTGGGGACAGGCTATTTTTATGGAAACATAAATCGCCAACTCACCAATGAAACGACTCTAATGGAGAAAAAATCCAGGAAATAAACGAAGTTTATAAAAATGTAAAACGTGAGTCTTTGCATTTTCAACAAAATTTTGCACTATATATACATATATATATATATATATATATATATATATATATATATATACATATATATGTATATATATGTATATATATGTATATATACATATATATATGTATGTATATATGTATATATATGTATATATATATTATTATTATGCATATATCATCGTATAACGATTAGATCACTCTCTGACTGACGTAATGAATATTTAAAATTAATTTTTTTTTTAATTCAACGCTATTTAACGCGGTTAATGGTAGCTGAATAGATACGGTATCCGCTAATCGAGCCAGAGATATCTCGTGTCGCGGGGTTCGAATCGTTCGGCTGGTATTAATCGTGCCACCCTGCACTGAAGAATCCCGAAAGGATTAAACACTAATGTCTGTAGGTATTTAATTATTATAGTAAAAAATAATTATGACAGCCCCTTTAAGAAATTCATTTCTTATCCTTGAGCACTTTCAGTTGAATTAAAAGTCGGTCAATTTAGCTCTTATGCATCGATCATCGTATAACGATTAGATCACTCTTTGACTGACGTAATGAACATTTAAAATTCAACGCTATTCCACGCGGTTAATTGTAGCCGAATGGATACGGTCTCCGCTAATCGAGCCAGAGATGTCTCGTGTCGTGAGGTTCGAATCGTTCGGCTGGTGTTAATCGTGACACCCTGCACTGAAGAATCCTGAAAGGATGAAACACTAGTGGCTGTAGGTATTTAATTATTACAATAAAAAAAATAATTATATGTATATATAACAAAGGGTAACAGAATTATTTATATGTTCGGACGGAACATTCTCAATATGTAAACACAGTATTGGTTTGGGAATATAAATATGCAAAAAAAAAAATACTGACGCGCCACAAGCCTAAATCTCAAGCGCCCTTATTTTTTTTTCGGGTACCAATATTTAATCTACGATTATAGAGAAATTATCAAGACATATATTATGCAATAATTTCAAATATATATATATATATATATATATATATATATATATATATATATATTTGAAATTTTCTTTTTTTTTGCTGACGATTAAATTTAATTTATATTCATGAGAAATTACCAATGTTACAAGGCAGTGACTAATCATGTGGACACTTTCTTTTTAGAACTGATTCATGTTTTCAAATAAGTTAAAACACAAAAATATTTGAAGGTAGATATCAACGAACATTTTATTGGCTACAGAAACATTTATTGATATTTATTTCTTTTCCTGCCACTTACTACTAATTGGAATGTTTTATTATTTAGAAAATGTGCTAGAGTTACATTTAGAAAAAAAATACGTGCAGTATACCGAGAAGATAAACGATAGCTACTGAAAAATTCTGTCATCGGATCGTTAGAAAGCAGTTATCCACCTAGGTGTTCGCTCAATCTATAAAGTTAGTAAATGCTTTCTTAAGAACCAGCCAGTACCTGTAGGTGATCGTCCAAACCGGCACTAATTTCCAGTGATCAATCACCGACAGTAAATTCCACTAGCTTCCATTGGAAAACAATGCCCGAGAGTGAAAGTCAGAATATTTCATTTAGTCTACGGCCGCCAGTGTCAGCTATTTTCCAGTGACGGCAGTGGTCACAAATAGCGTATTTGTTTCCGATAGGAGAGGGGGTCTTTTAAAGATTCTGTTTATACTTCTACCGTGCAACGCCGGTTAACGGGACCTGTTAGTATCCACATAAAGTCAAAGCAAGAGAGAATATATAAGTAACTGAAGTTTGTGTTCATTATTAGTTGTAACCATTGCTTCAGCCATGTTTTTTTTTCGTATGATAACTGTTACAAATATTTTATCAATTGTTTCCATCGGGTATAACACAGCAGTAACGTTTCTGAAATCGATCAAATCATCGATACTACAAGCACGACTGGTTGAAAATATGAACTACATTTAATTATGATAACTCTCTCGTGAATAGATTTCTGCGTATAAGTGCAAATCGGTAATTTTAATTAAATTTAACAGACTAAATATATTGGCTAGTATTATATTAGTATTGGTATTTAGTCCATATATATATATATATATATATATATATATATATATATATATATATATATATTATGTTTATACATTATAGATATATATATAGAGAGAAGAGAAGGCGAACGATAGACAGAGAAGGAAAACGAGAGAGCTAGATGGGAGAGATATTACTTAATTGTGTGTTCCATTTGTATTTTGTTTTCAGATTCAATTATCACGTGCGTATTCTTTAGTCTACGTTACCTTGCGGTTCATCCCCCGTTGTCTTTTATTATTAAGACGTCGTTCTCCCTGCATGTAGAATCTGTCTTTGTAGTTATTTTTATGCATTCAAACAATCTAATTATTCTTTTCTTTCTCCTTGAAGGTGTGTACACACGCACTTAGCAACCTCCTTGCATACAGGTATAATTGTATGTTCGCCGTTGTCTAACACATGGCTGCCTGTGTGCCCTTGTGTTGGACCAGTAAGCAAAAAATATAATGACGCCGACCGGGGGGGATACATAATTATGTGTCAGATAAAAGAAGTTTTAATTAGAAACAAAAGAGTTTAACTATTTGTCGTTTTAGAGGAATCGCAATACGCAAGTGTAGAGAAAAAAACTTGCTCTTAGATATGTAAAAGATTGAACGTTTCTTAAAATGGAACAAAATTAAACACACACACACACACACACACACACAGAATTCCATCTCATCTCACATAAGAAAATATTTTTTTGTATAGCAAAGTTACACTTTTCGCGTTACTTAATTCTTTATAAATTAATTTTGATAAAAGTTTATCCACAAAACTGTTATACATACTCAACTGATTATTTATCACGTTTCGTTCAACATTACCGATGCAAATAGTTTTGTATACGGCGGGTTTATTTTTTTTACGCACGACGAATTTAATCAGATCAATCGGAACTCTATAGTAAAAATCAAATCAATGCCATTAAATATATTATGGAATCTTTTACCATTGTATTAAGTTGTGTTAACAATTATTAAGTTCTTATAAACACATATTTAAACCTTAATAACTGACAATTATAAACTACTATGAAAGAGATTTATAGATAACATAACATCGGCTAATATTGTCATAAACAAATACTAATATTTCGCAAATGTTTAAACTACTATGAGTTAATGTGGAAAATATACGTCAGTTATGATTACAAAATTAAAATAAATCATGTAGTTCAATCACTTTAGTATTGACATGCCAATCAAAGTAAAACAATGCATCATTCTTTTTTATTGCCGTGAAATTCAGACTCACATCTAAAAGCAGTCCAACGAAGAATGGAGTATGAGGATTTATAACCAAGCCAGAAGGCTGTCTGCAATAATCACTACACACACTCAAGTGTATTGCATGTGTTACTGTATCGTAACACGGAATTATTTGGTCATATTGCTTTGCAGACGAGAGTTAACACCCAGTCGTAATAATTAGTGAACATTAGTTGATGATTGTTTAGAATGACCGCAACAATAGTTTCAACATGGCTGAACAAGACGTAGATATATCAAAGTTATTAGACATTTCTCACAGTGTATCCAAGTGTGTGTATCATTGACTGGCGACGAAAAGAAAACTATTTTGCATCTTGCAGGGAAACGTGGTGAACAATGTAATTGCATTGCTTAGTGAACTTCAAATAATATATCAGGGGAGGAACATCTTGTAATCATGTCGTAGTATATTAAAAGCTTAAACACACACACGCACGCACACACACACACACACACACACACACACATATATATATATATATATATATATATATATATATATATATATATATATATATATATCCGAATGGATACGATTTTTGCTAATCGAGCCAGTGGTGGATCGTTTTGCCGAGTTCGAATCTGTCGACTGGTTTTAATCGTGACACCCTGCCCTGAAGTTTCCCGAAAGGATGAAACCCTAGTGTCTGTACGTATTTACGAGTAATTGTAGTAAAAATATAATTATATATATACATATATTATTATTATTATTATTATTATCATTATTATTATTATAATTTTACTCATATTCTATCTGAAGCAAGTGGTAATCTCCATATTTTGCGGAGTCGCTCTAATGAATAACAAGCTTTTAGTTCAAGTTACGCTTGAATATCTGCATAATGACAGTTGGTAAAGAGGAATGAAAAAAACACCATATTAAAGTATAGGCGTTTATATGTTAACAAGAGCAAAACACAATAAAACACAATAAAACACAATAAAATGTACGAATTTGCTCTGGAAATAAATACAACCAGTTGTCTGTTATCAGTAAAAAAAACCGAGACAATAAAAGAAGTTGCCGCGTTAATAATTATACATTGCATACAATTACGGGATATTCAATAGGGTTTCATCGTAAAATAATACACCCCACAAATCTGTTGTGTATTAATGTAACTGAAGTTATAGTAGTAGTACTAATAATAGTGATAGTATTAATGATACCCGTGCTGAAATTTTTTTTTTATAGCGAACGAGTAGAAGCTAGGATGATTATAGCAATAAAAAATGTTGTAGACGGAGAAGTGTAAAGTCGCCTGAAACACAATTAATATTAATGTGCGGCTAGTGATACGCTTTTTTTCGATAATGTTGATGGAAAGAAATTCTAGAGGAGTTTGAATGCGATACGTGGTCTATGTAAAACAGACGCCGGATGCGTTTAAAATAATCAGCAATAAGTGTATTCCAAAAGTCGGACAATTTGCTCTGGCGAGACAAATTCCAAAACATGTATTTCTGCAGCTTGCTGAAGATGACAATAAATATATATATATATATATATATATATATATATATATATATATATATATATATATATATATATATATATTAGCGGGGTGTGTTTGTAGGTGTGTGTGGTTTGGGTTAAAATTTTAAAAAAAAAACGTTTTGGTAGGTAAGTATGAGTATCGAACCCGAACCCTTGAGGCAATGTTGGAAAGTAAAGTGTGAAAAAGAAAAAAAAAAACGTGCGACGTAAACCACTGGGTCACCGAAAAATACTGACAGAGGCACCTGGAATTTATATAATTACTTATAATTGGCAGGCGCACGTTTTAATGACTTTATGAGGTCAACTTTGACTGCGGGGGAGTATTTTATTTACTGCGGGAACGCTTTTTTATTTTTATTTTCCAAAGGTGTTGGGGGGGCAGCTTGCCATAAAAAGGGGATTGTCCAAATTGAATAGCAATTGTATTATATAAGGAAACTATTTTCACATTGATCAAATCTGATTACTTTCGGACATTTCCGGCGACGTGAAAAATAGCGCCAGAATTAGTGTCGCTTTTATTTATTATACGAAAAAGCCTAATCCACATGCGGCGAGCGAAAAATGTAGAATATTTATCTTTTCAAAGTCGAGCAAATTAAATAGATAGGCGACCTCCGTTGTTAACTCTTAGATATTATGATTTATATGTGATATAAAAACTTTTAAGAAGCTGTGAGCCGACCGACCGCTTCTCGGAAAAAAAGCCTTTCTTGGACATACATAAAAAGTTAACATACATACACAAATTTTCGCTTTTATATATATATATATATATATATATATATATATATATATATATATATATATATGCATATGAATGCATACATATATATGTATATATATATATGTGTATATATATATACATATATGTATATACGTATATATATATATATATATATATATATATATATATATATATATATATCTGTCGAACGTTTTTCGTTAAAACATTGCTGGCCTTCTCAATTTTTCCCCCCAAAAGATCACAGCATTTGAATTCATCACTTCATATTGAAATCATGCCACAATTGCAAATGAAAGGTGTGACAGTTGAATTTCCATTCGAACCGTACGCTTGCCAGACATCGTATATGGAAAAAGTGATCACTTGCTTAGAAGAGATACATCTGCCTTACTTTTAATGCTAGGTTTATTTATAGTGTCTTTTAGATTTAATAAAAACGCTTTAAAATTTGCTGACGAGGAGACCTTGTTTATTAAAAAAACTATATGCAATAATTATTGTCCGTAACTTGATGTCTACCACAATAAAAACACGGTTTTCCGAAACGATCGTACAGATAATTGATTTTGTTGTTGTTCCTTCTTGGGAAACTGATTCTTATTTTAATTATAATTTGATTTTTAAATTTGGAATATTAATCACATTACTTTATATATATATATATATATATATATATATATATATATATATATATATATATATATATAGCGCATAATCCCATTGATACATCAGATCCTGTCAGATGCCCGATGTTGAGCCTTACCAGTAATAAACTGTGTAATCATTGGAAATTCTAGGTGCAAGATGCTTTTCCGCTTAATTGGCATTGTTTCCAACCATTATTAGATTTTCCGTTGCAACTGTGCTGATTCCGTATAGGTGTGGTTGAGGATTGCACAACGCTAGCTTCACAATTACACTCGCAGCTACCCTTACAGAAATGTTCTTTGTCTTCTGAGACTGAATAAAACATCGTCTATCCTATATATATATATATATATATATATATATATATATATATATATATATATATATATATATATATAAATTACAACGCGCATTTTTTCTTTCCTGTATTTTAATTAAACTAGTAATTTCACTATTACATTAAAATACACTCTGCTCTTTAGACTATTGTTCTAATCTCCTTTAAATTTATTTATGTATATATATATATATATATATATATATATATATATATATATATATTTATGCATGCATAAGATCCTGCAACTGCAACAACAAATCGGAATGGCCACTTAATCAACAATGCCTACAAACAGAAGTAGTATATAAAGCCACAATCGCACCTAAAGAAAACCCAAACGACAAAAAATATTATAGTGGCCTGGCCGGCATCTCATTTAAGGATACAGAGTACATATATGCTCTTTCACAAACCCTAACCACCATAACAAAACCTCACTAAATACCCACTATCTACATCTAACCCAAAATAACCTTACACCAACCATTAAGTGGGAAATCCTTAGAAATTCTAGCAATGTAAATCCCTAAACTCCACATGTCTCCTCTGCCTAAACGAGAAACTCCTTGCCCCAATTTTAAAGACAGAGACAAATTACTAAACAAAAAACAGGAACCCACCATAAACTGAAGGCATTACAAATCCCACCGCCTTAGCAACTATACACCTCTCTAAAATATCCCTTAGACAACACCACCTAAAATCCCCCTAATTATATATCCAATACAACCACCCACAACAACTACCATGACATGCACTCAACCAAACCCCCTCAAAGAACTCCCCACACCCGACAACACCCTCCCCCACCCCCTAAGAAGCCCCCTAAATCCAACAAAATTACACATACCCTCAATCCCCACCAACTCTAAACACCACATAACCTCATCCCACATAACCACCTAATAATCGGCATCAATTCCTCTACCCCTAGCCAAACCCCTGCCCAACGCTAACACACACTACATGCAACCTCCATGACAACACGGAAATTGTTTACATATAACTATGTTGATCTACACCTGCACAGGTAAGTGCACATGGAAATGTACAACCAACCGATGCCTCGTGTGCATAGACGCATACCATAGAGTATGACACCCCAACATAGCTTCCGCCTTAACTGATCGATAATACCATAAAAACAAATACCCCAACTTAGAACAATAACTACAGCACTAAATCCTCATATAAACCACCCAAAACTCCTCCCCAAAATCTATAAGCATGGCTTCCTAGGACCACTATCCTGGGTACGTGGGGTCTTATTAATGCGTATGTAAGCATATGTGGATGACACCTGTGCCCACATTTACTGCATGTCACGCCATATACCCGTATGTATATGCGTGCGCACATATCTGTGCTTGAGGGAGTGTGGGTATGTATATTTGCAGATGTATATAGCTAGAGCATATGTGTGTGCATATGTGTATGCGTGTATGCATGGATATCTGTGTACATGCATGCGTTGGGGAACGTGCATCTGTGGGTTGTATTTGTATGCGGAGGAGTACGCCGGCACGCCAATGTGCACCCACATCTAACCAAAAAAGAGCCCCACATATGAAAATGAAAACATTATGTATAGAACCCTGGGAATGAGTGTATGCTCATATCTATGTATAACCATGTCTACATCGAACGAAAGTATTGCGCCTATATCCACAAATGAACTTGGATTTAAATTTTTCCAGACGAATATGTCTATACCAATAACTGTATGTATAAATAGGTGTGTATGTGTATGTATGCACGCACGTGTACATCCACGTGGGCGTCCGTATGTACATGGGGTACCGATGTATATGTGCACGTGCCTGTGTATGCGTGTGTGCCCGCTGCCTGCTGTCCACATAGTGTGTGAGAACGTGCAGCTGTGTATATATGTCGATGTATGTGTTCTCGAGTATTGGAATCTGCATGTGCGCGTGCGCTTGCATGTATGCGTGGGGTGCAAGTATGCCTGAATCAGTATGCGCATTTGGGCCCGTATAATCGCCTCCTTGAGGGCAGGGACGTTGATGTGTATATGTATCTGTGTATGAGCGCATCCATGCCCACGCACGCGTACCCAATTTAAGCACCTTAAAGAAAAGTGGACGTAAGCGAGAGCAACGCGGGTGTCTATGCATGCAGGCGCACATATGTGCATATATTTGCACGCCAGGACGGGGATGTATGTATACATGTAACCGTTTCTTTTAAGTATATATGTGTGTACGTGCGCATGTTTGTGCCCGTGCCGGCGACCGCTTGCTGACTCTCTCCAAATAATTAACAACAAAATAAAAACTAAAAATAAATAAATCGAATCATAGCCCCTCCCGCCTCCAAACATAAGCGAACACACAACAGGTCAAGATATACTTATCAAGAAATCATCTCACCAACGAGACACATAAAAACTTTAACATTCAGACTCGAATTTTAAAGTAAAACCCCCTCCTTCCACTCCCACATATTCCCCTTCCCTTCTATGTATCCCTATGCCATAAGACACACCAGAAATGAAATTCCAAGACCCTCCCCCACAAGTTCCTTGAACCCCAAAACTAAAACATTACCAACATACCAAGCGCTTCCAACCACCTTCCCCCTTGTTGCCTTCCTCTCTTTCTGCCGCCCTCCTCGCACCACCCTGGCCTCATTCACTCTTTCAGTCTTTCATCCCAAAATATTGAACATTTCTGTAAAAGTCAGAGGAAGCTACGGACGGCCAAAAAAAAACGGCCGAGAATTGTAAACAATAATGTAACTTAATAGAAAGATACGATAATAAAAAATAAAACGTATATATATATATATATATATATATATATATATATATATATACATATATATATATATATATGTATATATATATATATATATATATATATATTTAAAAGAGTGTAGCCATCAACAATTGTGGGTTTTTTTTTAAAGGTTTTCATCATATTTTTATTTTAAAATATTTTTATACCGCGTTTCGAGCTTAGGGTGTGCTCTCTTCAGATATTTTCGTAAAAAGTTTTTCTTTAAAATGGGAGTTTGTAGATATGCCTCCGTTGATATTAAATATGTTTTTCATAGTGATGCGATGCGTGTGTTCAGTGTTCAGACATTCTGTCTCCAACTGTAAGTTGTTCACAGTGACCGGTCAAAGTTAGTTTCAAATAGTGTTTTTTAGTCCATATGGTGAAGGTTTTTATGGCTTTTTTAGGGTTCTTTTTAAAGACTTTCTTTCCCTATGTATAGCATACACTCACACATAATCACATACGCATACATATACATTCATGTACATGTACACATGCACACGCACACGTACGCAGGTGCACACACATACACACACGTACATACATAGAAATATATGTAGGAGCATACATATATACACATATACATACCCACCTACACATCCACACACGTACTCGCATACATCCACCGCTAACAATTATTTTTATTTTTTTTTATTTTATATATATATATATATATATATATATATATATATATATATATATATATATACTTTTTTTTCCAACCAAAACACGCATGTATATATGCGCTTAATCATTCAGACATACGTACACGCACCCACACACACAAGTAAGATGGAGAATAGGTAGAAGATATATATACACACATACACGCACATACACACATATATGTACACACATATATGTATGTGCACATACACTCACAAACATCCACATACTATGTAGGCACACACACACATACACACACATGCACACACACAGACATATGCAGGGGCTCACACATACGCGTATATCAATATCCACACGAACACATTTACCCACTCATACATGTGCATACATATGTATATATATATATATATACACACATACATACGGATGTGTATACACTCATCCACCCATATATATATATGGGCACATGCACTCACAATCACACACACACACATACATATTCATACATCCCACCTTATGTATATAGTTAAGAGAAATGGTACTGTAACTAAACAAACAACTAGAAATTAAACGTATGTATGTGTATGTGCGCGCGTGTGTGCGTGTGTATATGTGTGTGTGCGTGGGTGTGCACATATGATTGTGTATGCGTGTGTGTATAATTATATATCATCTGTTATCTATGCTACATCTTGTTTGTATGTATACGTGCACTTATGTTTGGGTAACCGAATCCATGTATGCATATGTGAATGGATTGGAAAGGAAACTTCAACCAATATATACATAAGGTGGGATGTATGAATATGTATGTGCGTGTGTGATTGTGAGTGCATGTGTCCATATATATATATGGGTGGATGAGTGTATACACATCCGTATGTATGTGTGTGTATGTATATATATACATATGTATGCACATGTATGAGTGGGTAAATGTGTTCGTGTGGATATGGATATACGCGTATGTGTGATCCCCTGCATATGTCTGTGTGTGTGCATGTGTGTGTGTGTATGTGTGTGTGCCTACATAGTATGTGGATGTTTGTGAGTGTATGTGCACATACATATATGTTTGTACATATATGTGTGTATGTGCGTGTATGTGTGTGTATATATATCATCTACCTATCCTCCATCTTACTGATGTGTGTGTGGGTGCGTGTACGTATGTTTGAATGATTAAGCACATATATACATGCGTGTTTTGGTTGGGAAAAAAAGTATATATATATATATATATATATATATATGTATATATATAAAATAAAAATAAAAAAATAAAAATAATTGTTAGCGGTGGATGTATGCGAGTACGTGTGTGGGTGTGTAGGTGGGTATGTATATGTGTATATATGTATGCTCCTACATATATTTCTATGTATGTACGTGTGTGTATGTGTGTGCGCCTGCGTACGTGTGCGTGTGCATGTGTACATGTACATGAATGTATATGTATGCGTATGCGATTATGTGTGAGTGTATGCTATACATAGGGAAAGAAAGTCTTTAAAAAGAACCCTAAAAAAGCCATAAAAACCTTCACCATATGGACTAAAAAACACTATTTGAAACTAACTTTGACCGGTCACTGTGAACAACTTACAGTTGGAGACAGAATGTCTGAACACTGAACACACGCATCGCATCACTATGAAAAACATATTTAATATCAGCGGAGGCATATCTACAAACTCCCATTTTAAAGAAAAACTTTTTACGAAAATATCTGAAGAGAGCACACCCTAAGCTCGAAACGCGTTATAAAAATATTTTAAAATAAAAATATGATGAAAACCTTTAAAAAAAAACCACAATTGTTGATGGCTACACTCTTTTAAATATACATTTTTTCTCTCGTTGGAACTACACAACCATCACGTTAAATATATATATATATATATATATATATATATATATATATATATATATATATATATATATATATAATATAATATAATATTTAGATAAAAGGATGTATACAGCGGCATGTATACAACACCCACAATATTATAATATTCCTGGGAAGTAAAATTAACGGCAATACTCTTCGTTTCTAAATTTCTTATCCTTCTATGATTACTTCTCACATGTGTATTAAATTTGCCGTTTCCTTTCATCTGGATCCCTTTATTCTCACCTTAATTATATTGTAATACGATAATACGGTTTCTTGCCTGAATTCCAGAATCATCTGGACCTTTACGGACGTAGGAAATAGGGAGATATTATTAATTGAATAAAGCCACACAAGATCTAGACAATCATTAGCATATAATCTTCCCGTTTCTCTGTATATATATATATATATATATATATATATGTATATATATACATACATATATATATATATGCGTGTGTGTGTGAGTGTGTGTGTATGCATGTATGTATACATATATACATAGAGAGAGAATAACCATATACATGTATTAAGCCTTATATATATATATATATATATATATAGTTTAGTGGAAATGGTAATTAATATAAACTGAAGCAAGTGCTCAATACGTCTGTAGCTTCTTCATATATGTATGTTTGTGTATTATGCATTGTGTATGCATATGGGTATATATGCATGTACATATATATAAAGGCTGTAAATGACAAAGTTCTCTCTGATTCTCTCTCCTCTCATCTCGAGCGCGTGGTTCAGTGGGGGAAAAGTTGGCTGGTTGCCTTTAATGCATCCAAAACCAAACTCCTATCCTTACATAATCAACGCTCTGATCCCAATCTGGCATCAATTGTGATGGATGGTTCTCGTCTGGGTGAGGCCCTGTGTTTTGACAAGCTTCTGGGTGTGACTTTTACTCCTGATCTGAAATGGAACACGTACATCAAGTTTGTTGACAAGGTCGCTGGAAAGATGGTGGGAGCCTTCTACCGCTCCAGAAGATATCTCACTACTGATGCAATTCTCTATCTATATAAAAGCCACGTACGTCCAAGGATGAAATACTGCTGCCATATCTGGCCAGGAGATGCTAAATACAGCCTATCCTGCCTTGGCAGAGTACAAAATAGACTTCGTGGCTTACTGGGGGATGCCCTTTTCTCTACCCTGCAACCTCTCTCCCACAGTAGAGACGTTGCGAGCCTATCCTTGTTTTATCCTTATTTCCATGGAAGGAGCTCGTCTGCACACCAATCTCTGGTCTCCCCTCGCCAATCTTTCACGAAAAACACCCGTCAAGCTGAATCCACTGTGAAAAATTTCCCTCACTCTATATCTGCGCCTAAATCAAAACGCGGAGTCCATGAACAAAGATTTTTTCTTAGAACTGCACGCCTGTGGAACTCTGTTCCGTCTGTCTGCTTCCCACCGGACTACAACTGGGATGTCTTCAAGTCCAACGTTAACAAAATCCTAATGAACCGCCCCCTTAAGTAAACACTTCATCAAATCTCCACACTAACGTAATGTACTTGCAATAACCCTTATCGCTGAGTGGCTTTCGGGCCTTGATAAGTGGTGATCACTGTGTAAAAAAAAATGAATAAAAATCTTTAAATGTATGTCTGCCAATGACCGTCTTGTGTATGTTTGCAAACATATATATATGAGGAAGCTACAGACGGCCAAAAAAACTGCCGGGTAGCTGAAACAATAATGTAACTTAACAGAAAGATACGGTAATAAAAAATAAAACGTATATATATATATATATATATATATGATGATTGCAACGTCTTGTCAGACGAGTGCCACTCCCTAAGACACTGAAAGTTAATGGGCCCGAAAATGACATTTAGTCCTGCCGGCGATTTTACATGCTCAAGCAGACATGACACTAAAGACGGTCATTGGTATACACATATATATATATATATATATATATATATATATATATATATATATATATATATATATATACATACAAGCACGCACATATACATATGTACAAAAGTCACACACATATATAGATGCATACATACACAATACATAATACACACACATACATACACATACACACACATGCCAACATACACAAAACGGTCATTGGCATACATACATATAAATATATACATGCATACATACATATCTATAAGCATACGCTCATATATTCCCATATACATACACAATGCATTCTACACAATCATACATATACATACCCACATGCATACACACACATATACACACATATACATCCACATATACACACATATACAAATACATACACACATATACTTACACATACACATACATATACGTACACATATGCACATATATATATATATACATGCACTTACCTACATATACATACACATACATATATATGTATTCATACACATACCCACATACATTATCCATACATATATACATAGATCCATATAATGATGGCAGATTAATTGTTACATGCATCCAACATTTCAGGCGTACACACGTAACAGCTTTTTTATCGCCACAGGACTTCTTTTTTTTTAATAGACAAATGCCTGAGGGAGTATCTATACGAAGATGATATTACATGTTTTAGCTTTGTACGACAGCGAAATCTATCTCTCGGTTCAAAATGTTGACATCCAGCAACAAGCACGAGCAAGATAGCTAGCAACAAGTCAAACTGCAGACCAGCTTAATGCGGCTACTAGTTGTGTGTTTTTTTTAATCAGAGATTTGCTTCTACTAGAGGGCTTGCCTTCACCACGCCTTACGGGAGCCCTCTCCACCGCACACAGACATGGAAATAAACACAGGCATACATACAGATGTATACAAACATACATATGCATGTGCAAACACATTTAAATATACACCCATAGTAGCGCACAAATACGCATATACATACACATGCATATACATATGTACACATAATACACATGAAGGAACATTCCAAAGGTCTTAAATATTCAATGATCAGGACGACGATGATGGTGATGGGCACGATTTAAAGAGATTGACAAAAAAAGGCACGGGTTTATATCTTGTTCTTATTTATACAAAAAAACAAGTTTCGCTATAAGACTATCACTTTTGAAGATGAAAATGATGATGATATGGACAATTTCACACATTATTTCACAAAAATCGACGACGAATCAAACGTAAACACAATCCAACCGTCATGTATTAAAGACGCTTACAATTTTTTTAAATATATATATATATATATATATATAAATATATATATAAATATATATATATATATATATATATATATATATATATATATATATATATATATATATATATATATATATACACGCACAGGCTGCTCCTCTTTGCTAGGTCGTAAAATATATTTTAATTTACGAAAAATTCCTATTTATTATTATAGAACCAAACTTATATTGATATATAGTTAAATGTAAAAAATCGACATATTTTTGCACCAATCTAATATATATATATATATATATATATATATATATATATATATATATATATATATATATATATATATATATATATATATATATATATGTGTGTGTTTACTGTTTTGGGGGGAAAGAATTCCAACAAATTGCTCGATTACACATTTTCGATATAAGAGCTTAATATTTATTATTTAATAGTACATAAGTTCAGAAAAAAACATTGGTACCGTCGGTTTCAAGCCCCACATAAAGAGGATCAGTTAATGGCAAAATTTAAAGGATGTTAGACTCTCGTCAGCCTGTTGTTTTCAATTACGTTTTACCATTAACTGGCCCCTTTATGTTGGGCTTGAAACCGACGGTACTAATGCTTTTTCTGAACTTCTGTACTATTGTATGTATATATATATATATATATATATATATATATATATATATATATATATATATATATATATATTATATGGAAAAATGCGCGCATGAAAAGTAATATTCTAAAGATTTTATTAAACCTGGAAAAGTTAAGGACAAGAAATTCAACCTGGAAAAGTAAAGAACAAGATATTCTAGTAAAGTAAAAAATAAGAATTTTTTAGACTTAAAATATTGCAGCTAAAAATAAAATTTGAATATTGATAAATATTTTATTTATTATTTGCATATCTTCTTGTTTATTGTTGAGTTAGAACGGGTGTCAGTCGCTGGATTGAACTTATTTCCCCCTATTATTTGCATATATTTATATAGTGAAAATTGTTTGAATAAAATTAATTCATTAGTTAGTTAGTTAGTAGATGGAATTAATAATTTTATAATTTAAATAGAAATAAATTAAATGATCCTAATTATGATATGATAAAATTATTACTTTGTTGAATCCATTGTGGTTATTTATTTTTAGCTGCAATATTTTAAATCTAAAAAATTCTTATTTTTTACTTTACTAGAATATCTTGTTCTTTACTTTTCCAGGTTGAATTTCTTGTCCTTTACTTTTTCAGGTTTAATAAAAGCTTAAGAATATTACTTTTCATGCGCGCATTTTTCCTTATAATCCATGATTTTTTCCAGGCATTGCTATTGTATTCATATATAAATTTATAATATTTATTAATGATTGTCAAAAAAATGTAGCTCTCAAACACACATCTAAAAAAAACATTTCTCTTTCATTTCCTGAAGGAATGAGATAAATGAATAATAAAATAAAAATTGAACAATCTTTAAACTATTTTCAGTATTTCCGAGTAAGTTTAAATAAAGTTGTGTTGGTTTTTCTTTTATTTCTTCTAATAAAATAAAATAAAAACTAAACTTTTTATTTTATCCAAGTTTCATTGTCATCGACATTTAAAGTGACGTCTGCTTTTATCCTTTTTTTTTAAATTTATCTTTAAAAATTTTTAAACTATTTTCAGTATTTACGAGTCAGTTTAAATAAAGTTGTGTTGTTTTTTTCTTTCATTTCTTCTACTAAAATAAAATAAAAACTAAAACTTTTATTTTATCAATTTTTTTCTGGCTTCTTCTGATTGTCTCTGCCACTCTCATTAGTATTTTCTTCTTTCTAGTCTTTTAAGTTCAAATGTATTATTCGACTTATTTACTTCCGAAACTAGGAAAGCAGGATCACTGCTGCTACTGATAATATGGACAAGACACGATCTCACAGCAGCAGCAGCAGCAGCAGCAGCAGCAGCAACAGCTCTAAGAGTAGTAGTTATAATAATAACTTGGAACGGGCGAATTATTAGCATATTAATAGTTCGATTTTCATCGGTTTTGAATTAAAAAAAAACATTACACGGGATTAAAACTAAAATCTTTCCACCAACCCCGGCTCTATACCCGTTACGGTAGCATATAACATTTTCAATTTAACTTAGAATAACAGTAGTTGTTATGAAATGACTACATTTTTCATCAAATGTGATAACGAAAAATTTGAATTCATTCAAAGAATATGTATATCATAGAATTCACTAATATTTTTAATCGATAAATTCGCCATTATTTGCTATAAAATCATAAGGAGAGTTTAAAAAAATTAGTTATTAAAGAAAAGTTCGGTTTTTTAATTATAAAAAAAACGATACACGGGATTGAACCTAAAATCTTTCCAACAAGTCTAACCGTTGCGCTAACATGTGATATTGGCAAAATCGCAGTAAAAAATATTTATATACAAAAAAAAGTTATGAAAAATAAAAAAAAACGTTAGTCACTTATGTATGTACTTACTCTCCTGCTTGTGAACCCACATATTTTGTTGTAACTTTTTTTCTACTGAATCAATTTTCGATTTTTTTTTTCAAAATATAGCTAATCAGGTGTTCTATCCAACTATATAACCTCTTTGAAATTTGGTTCCGAACGGAATTAGTGGTTTGGGTTTGAATGTGTCTCGATTCATTCAATTTCGGACTTAAGCATATATTCAACCACTACAGTGGTTGAATGATATATATATATATATATATATATATATATATATATATATATATGCGGGAGTATGTGCGTGTATTATATGCATACATTTTAAAATAAGTAACGTGTTAATTATACACACACACACACGTATATATATGTCTGTGTGTGTGTATACTGGCAAAGATATCCGACGTTGCTCAGGATTGAATGATGATCAACAAATCTTTCATACTTAAATGTTTGATTTATCATCAAAACCGAAATAGATTTATATTTGGAGACCCATCGCGGTGCACTGGGTGAAAAATACATTTTTCTCGCAGCAGTGACAGTCTACGATAAGTTGAAGTCCATATTGCACTGTAGAGAACCTAATGTTATGCAATTATTTTACATTTATAATGGCTTTAATTAAAGTATAAGATTCAAAGGAGCATGTTTTAATAGTGCTCTAAGCAGAAATATTTATGTCGCACCCGCCCCTGCCATTTCAAAGGACCTATGTTTTTTCAACCTTGCCACTTGGCGATTATAATCCTTTCAATTTTAAAATTAATATGAAATAATATAGTCTAATTGTGCTTTAAACAGAAACATTCATTTCCAAAACGTAAGCCTATTATAAAAAAAAACAAAACAAAAATACTATTGATTTATATGCCTAGCCTTTTGGTTTTTGGGGTCATTTGACTTCTTGTGATGATATGTTATATAAGGTATCGGGGTTTTTTTGGGTCAAATTTGCCATTTTCCCTTTTCATTGGATTATTTTGATTATCGATGAACGATACTTATCAGAAGCATTCCGAGTTTTTAAAGGGCAAATCCATTGAACTTTAACCCTTTAACAGCCAAGTTTCTGGCCAAAAACGAATTACAAAGATTTTCCCAAATCTGAGAAGCCTGTATATCAAATTTCGAGTCTATTGACTGAGAATCGACAGTTATTTTGTAGGGAAATGTACACAAACAGATACACAGGCAGGCGGACAGACACGTTCACTTTTTTAGATATATAGATTTGCTGAATTAGAAGCACAAACTTATACAAATATGTATCATTAAATGAGATATATGCTAACCAATTTTTAACCATTGTAGTATATATATACATGTAGAAGTGATGTATAGTGTTTTTATGATTCCGTAATATTCGTAGAATTTTATTGAAATTAATATAAGATCAAACCTTTTTTGCTAGCATATAATTGTTTTCAACAATGATTAGGGATATTCAATGACGAAATAATTAAGCAAAAAGGAAAAGATGGAGGATAAAAATAATCTGTACGAGTTCAATTATTTCAGCTTATATTTTATTTTATACTAGCTTATATATTTACTCTTTTTCTTAATTGGTATTTAAATTATCATTATTGCCGTTGTAGCTATAATATAGTTATTTCACAATGATATTGATACTGTTGTCCCTTTGGTGCAACGGATAACGTAACGGTATACTAGCACATGTGTTCTGGTTTCGAACTCTATAAGTTCCTCTTTTTTTCGTTTCGATATTCTTGATTTTTAATGTTATGTAATAAATCAACAAGAAACTTTTATTAAAAAAATACAGACTTTTTTGGATTTATGTAACGAAATTATTATATTTTAATTATGTGTATATGTTTATACATATTCAAGATATATATGATATACTAGTGTATTTGTTACATTCCAAAAATCACGTAAATAGATGAAGTAATGCCATTTGTATTATATCTACTCCTAAACTAACTAACCGATCATTAAGAATATTAATTATATATATATATATATATATATATATATATATATATATATATATATATATATATTTATATGTCTTGGATTCACCCCTAAACTACTTAACCCATCATGATGAATTTTAATTATGTGTATATGCTGGTATATCTTTATTCATCGGAATCACTCCTAAACTAATAAACCGATCATTATGGATTTTAATTATGTGTATATGCTTATATAGTTTTATTTATTGGACTCACTCCTAAACTTATTTAACAATAATTATGAATTTTAATTATGTGTATATGCTTATATAGTTTTATGTATTGGAATCACTCCTAAACTTATTAACCGATCATTATGAATTTTAATTATGTGTATAGGTTTATATATTTATATGTATTGGATTCACTCCTAAACTAATTAACCGCCCATTATGAATTATAATTATGTGTATATATATGTTTATATATTTCTATGTATTGGCTTCACTCCTTATCTAATTTACAGATAATTATGAATGATTAGCATACGTATATACTCATATATTTGTATGCATTGGATTCACTCCTCTAATAATTCACTGATCATTATACATTTAAGTATTATATGTTTGTATATTTCTATAGTCATATTCCAAAAATCACATACAATGATTAGCTTTTAATGTATTTATGTGCACAAGAAATTTTATCAAAGTTATACCGTACTTGTGTAGTATAGTACTCATGAAAATCAAAGAAAATCTTACCTGTAACATACATGACATTTATTAAAACCGAAAATGTAATATTCGAGTAGTATGACTTACATCTGAGAAATAAGTGTTTCTTCACTATAGAACCCAGATAACAAAGCAAACAAATTCTTACCCCTGGCGTACAGAAAATGTAACACAAAAGAAAATTACATAAACGTATCGAGTTTTTTCCATTTTTCATTAGAAAAAAGATTCATTTACAGCATCCTACCCGAGGAATGAGGTAATTTTAGAGTATAGTACCTCTATGAAAAAGAAAATCTTACCCATGGCGTACATAAAAGTATTCCAAACAGAAAAGTATATAATATATTCGAGTAGTATGAAATTTATATAAGCAATAAAACTGGTTGTAACCAGTGAAATATTGCATTGAGATATTACAAACAGTATTTTCTGACACGCTGCTTGAATTTTTAAATACAATTTCGTTGCTATAATGTTTGCTTAATCTATTCCGATTTAAAATAGGTATACATTTTTTATAGTTTTGTATTTCCGATTTACGTCGCTCAATTTTTTGCATGGAGGTCACCACTAATCAAGGCCCAGAAGCCACTCGGCGATAATGATTATTGTGTGTACATTAATCAATGGGATAGTATCGTAGTAATAGTATTGGAGATTTGATAAAGCGTCATTACTTAGGGGGTGGTTCATCAGGAATGTGTTTGTGTTGGATTTGAAGACATCCAAGTTGAAGTCGGGAGAGTGTCTGATCCCCATCTGGCATCAATTGTGATGGATGGATCTCGTCTGGGTGAGGCCCCGTGTTTTGACAAGCTTCTGGGTTTCACCTTTACTCCTGATCTGAAATGGAACACGTACATCAAGTCTGTTGCCAAGGTCGCTGGAAAGATGGTGGGATCCTTCTACCACTCCAGAAGATATCTCACTACTGATGCAATTCTCTATCTATATAAAAGTCAAGTACGTCCAAGGATGGAATATTGCTGCCATATCTGGGCAGGAGCTGATAAAAACAGCATATCCTGCCTTGACAGAGTACAAAATAGACTTTGTGACTTAGTGGGGGTATGCCCCTTTTCTCTACCCTGCAACCTCTCTCCCACAGAAGAGACGTTGCGAGCCTGTCCTTGTTTTATCGTTATTTCCATGGCAGGTGCTCGTCTGGACTCCAATCTCTGGTCCCCCCTCCCCAATTTTTCATGAAAAACATCCGTCTAGCTGAATCAACTGTGAAAAAATTCCCCCACTCTTTATCTGTGCCTAAATCAAAACGCGGATTCCATGAACAAAGCTTCTTTCTTATAACTGCATGCCTGTGGAACCTTGTTCCGTCTGCCTGCTTCCCACCGGACTACAACCTGGATGTCTTCAAGTCCAAAGTTACCAAATTCCTAATGAACCGCCCCCTCAAGTAAACACTTCATCAAATCTCCATCCTAACGTAATGTACTTGCAATAACCCTTATCCCTGAGTGGTTTCTGGGCCTTGATAATTGGCGATCACTGTGTAAAAAAAAATATTCTGCAGCAATAGAAGGATCCCGCATTTTTCCCAGCGACCTCGGCCACAAACTTTATGTATGTGTTCCATTTCAGATCAGGAGTAAAGGTCAAACCCAGAAGCTTATCAAATCATGGGGCATCCCCTAGACGAGAGCATTCCATTTCGATTTATGCCAACTGGGGATCAAAGCGTTTTGATGTAAAGATAGTATTTCGGCAATAATCCTCTTTCCTTTCGTCTAATAATTCTTGATATTTTATGCGTTGTATTTCCGGTATGCAGAGATATAGGCTACATGTGAATTTATTTGAATGCTTGACCGGAAGTAATTAACATTTCCTACGCGAATAATTGTTTAAACATGAAAGAGTAATGTAGTGGTACCTTTACAAACAAACAAAAAACAAGTTATAACATTGTTCCTAGTTCTATGATTCAATTATCTTATTACTTTTTTACGAGATTATTTGAGAGGACACTAGTTTATCAACACCTTTATGTTACGTCGGGTCTGGGAATTGTAATACTTATTACTTATCTCTCTCTATTTTAACGTGGGAGTCTTATTTAGTGGACGTGCTTGTGTGCGCCGTGATTGCCTATCGATGCATGCATGTCTATACATGTATTAATCTCCTTTCTAATGCGGGTGTATATGTATTTCAATAAAGTCACCATAACTTTTCTTTTTCCGCTTCTAGTCCTTCCTTGGTATAATTTCTTGTCGTTCTGGTGTATGCTATATAAACATCTTACGAACAAACAACACCGAATTCAAGCATGGCTTCTTTTTTTCGTCTAACGAGTGAACGGGGTGGAAGCAACATATTGGCGACAGCTTATTTTCTTGCGTTTCTTTCTTCGACACATCTTCGCGTCTCCAAGAATTTCTCTTTGTCCAAACTCAAAATCACTACTGATTCATGCTACCCCAAAAAGTATCCCTTCTTTCTTTCTTCATGCATCGTTTCGATCGTTTATTCAGTTAAGGACGTAACTTGCACATGAGCAGAGCTTCCGACGATTTCCGGCATTTCGCTCTGTGGCTAACATGTTAGTTTAACACACTTATGTTAATTGTTTCTTTTTCCTCTTTGTGCATACGTGTTTTTTTACTCCTCGCAAGTATATTATGGTATTTTGTCAACATTATTAAACGATGTTACCCTTCATTACCGATGTTTTTATCTAAAATTGTCTGGAAAACGTATTTATAAATTGTTTAGCTTAATTATCATACTTATTTAAAAACTCTTTGCCCTATTTTGTTTTTGAAACAATGGATTAGATGTAAGGCGGAATATATTTTGGAACAGTCTTATCTTTATGTTCGTAATCAGACTTCTATTTTTTAATCATATAACTTGAAACTATGAATATATCGCATCAATTAAGGTTAATACCAATACGACACGTATTATTCGAAGTTATATATATATATATATATATATATATATGTGTGTGTGTGTGTGTCTGTGTATGCACACATGAATACAAATAAGTATACCTAAAAAGTTGCTATACACACAAAATGATGAAAACACCCTCTAGAGAGGTAAGTATATATATATATATATATATATATATATATATATATATATATATATATATATATATATATATACAATAAAAATTACAATTAAATTTACCAGAATGATCAAGATGGTAAACCTAAAGTATATTATAAATATTAAAGAATTAATATTTATCAGGTTATTTCAGCCGGATGTAAATGATCGATAGAACCAAATAGGAGATAAAGCTTATAATACGAGGAAACAGTTAATAAAACATGTTAAAAAGCACTGCATATTTCAAACCATATTAAATCTGAAAAGGAAACACTTAATATGTGGATAGTCCTTAATCCGTGGAGTTTCGAAGAAATACTTTCTTTCTCATCAGAGTGTAGGAATTAGGAAACTGCGGGATTGGATTTTGCATACAAAAGTACTTGATGAAACAACAGGTAAGTCAAAGATCTTAATTGATAACAAAAAAGTGAAGCAGAGGGAATATGGTGCTTCACTTTTTTGCTTAATATATATATATATATATATATATATATATATATATATATATATATATATATATATATATAGGGATACCAACCCACAGAAATACGCATAAATAACAAAAATACACTCTTTTCTAAAAGTGCATGCATACATATTTGCATATATACACGAACTCTCGAAAAATTATGAGCATAAAAGTACAACCAACATAGGGTTACAAACGCACTATCATACATGCACACACATACACGCGCATAGGCACTGACTTGTATCCATATATGCATACTAACAAAGAAATGCATATGTACACATATTCATATACGCTGATGCACTGGCATATACTCAAATGTAAATAAGCACGTATATACATATCTCTTGGTTGTGTTTAGACTTCCCGACGAGCAGGAATTGTCATCCTACACTGATTATTACGTACGCATGAAACACTTGTGCCTGTATGTATGACATTATTATTACATTATATATATATATATATATATATATATATATATAGCTTAATTTGTAAGAGGAAAATATAGAGTTCAATTCCACAAGAGGAGACTTATCTGGATAATACTAAGCTCAACAATTATCATTGGAACTTATACTATAGGACAACGAGAATATGAAATGAAGTCATAAAACTATATATTGGTAGATATAGAATAGATCATTTATTGAATACTGGAATACAAGCAAAATTTGGGGGATAGAAGAGACTCTTTATGCCAGATCATTTCGAAACCTAATGCTTCTCATCAGAAGAGTAGAGAAAGTGCTAAGTAGCATGGGAAAGATGCGGCGTCTAGTGTAGTGTTCATTAAAAAGATTAGTAATAATAATTACTAGGGAATATGTAAAAGAAAAAGCATACAGACAAGTGAGGGTCGGAATAACAGGAAATCGGTTTGAGGAGTGAGTCGTGAGTGGTCCCGTAAAAATAAAATAAAGTAAAATAAAAGAATATATATAAGCACACATATGCACGCACGCACACACACACACGCATATATATATATATATATATATATATATATATATATATATATATATATCCATATATACAAACACAGATATAAAGAAGAATATATATTTATAATGGGTGAGGTTATATTGAAAGATGTGTAGAGGTAGCCGGGAAATTTTAAGAGTTCGGTGAACAAAAAAAAAACCTTGGATTTATATTAAAGAAGTCCTTCACAAGAAACGATAGTTTCAAGAGCCCACATTAATAATTTACAATTTCTTGAAATTCGATTATAAAGGCGATCAAATTTCTGTTTTTTATGACAAAGCAAGGCCTAGAAAATTGAATAATACTTTCTCTTTTATGAACACGAGGGGCAGGTCTATCCATTCATCGTAGCTACATTTTGTAGTAATTTTAATATCCAGGAGATGTTGCAAGAAGCATGGTTTACGGTTATCCGTTAAAATTCCATAGTTCTATATTTAATTTTGTATTAAATTGTTAGGATTACAAAAAACAGCATTTGTTCAACGGTGACTACTGTGATGGAGTTTACACAAAACTGGACTGGTTCAGTTGCGTTCAATCTAGTGAGATTATCAGTAGGAAGTGACGACTAGAAAGAATTTGGGATGAATTTAAAGATGGTACACGTGTTTGCTTGTGGGGAAATTGTAAACCACTTGGCTGGTAGACGGAAAGGGTAGAAGAGGGATGGGGATGTGTCTGTATGGTTGACGTAATAGGGTTGACTGAACCGGGGGGAGCTTATCTTAGGTTATATTTTCGGTACATTTTAATGCTTTAAAGTAAATACTACTGGGTAGTGTTTATCTAATAACCAAATACGCTGATGTATAAATTATTTCTTATTGGGGGGCGGCTTGCCAGTGGGGGTTAGGGGGAGGTTAGATGGTTCTAAATTTAGGTTTTAGGTATTTGGCCCTGGGAGGGGATTTCTAAGATATTTTTTCAATTGGGCTTAGGTTTTAGATTGGTTAAGTTATATTCTGGTTGTATTGTGTGCTAATTGGTATTTGGTTGCAGTTTAATAGTACAGTTTTATGGGATTAGGTTTTGTTCGGCAAAGTTATCTGAAGGCTTATGCTTAAAGTAGATATATTATTAATTAGGCCTTGCCAAGAGGCAGACGATTCTAGGTCGATTATTTATTTAATGTTAGGTAATTTTTATGTAATCAGAGGGTGTGCTAATATTTTATATTAAAAGTTGAAGTTATTTATGACGATTTTTGCCGATACCGAGGACTTATGGGCGGTTGCAAAAATGGTTTAGCGTGTTGTCAGATAGCCCTTTCCTAGGGGAACCAGTTAATCAAGTACATTGGTACATTTATGGAGAGCAAAGAATCGCAATAAGCTAGTTCCTGTGCAGTGATGCATTTTCAGTGGAGTATTTGCATTTACGTACTTGAACTTTCTCTTGTGCCTATTACTGCAAATTATCTCTGGTTTTGAATTGAGGATGTTTAATTTATTAAGTGCCGTTATAATCTCAGTCGCCTCTGCGTTACATAGAAGCCAGTATTTAGAGTCTAGGCTGTATGACTTGGATTCTCTTAGTATTTTCCATTTTAATGTAAATACTATTTTGTTTGTTTAAATTTCTCACTAGGTTAGATAGGTTAGTTTTTGTTTTAGGGTTTTCATTAGAAAATGATTGCAAATGACTCGCAATTCTGGTCTTTATCGGGAAGGAAGATAATCCTATGTGGGTATGTATTATAGGGCTTGTGCGCGGTGTATCTAAAGATTATTCATTTATCTGGGGGTAAACTGAGTTTCTATGTTCAGGTTCCGTAGAGCTTATACCTATCTGCTGTGTGGTCAGTTGTTCAGTTTGTGCACTTACTTGTTGCGGATCCTCTCTGATATAACTGATACTATGGGTTTGAGCTGTCACGTTATTAGTTGTCGTATTAGGCGGGGTTCTGTTACTGTACATATATATATGACGTCATTCTTCAGTGTGCAGATATTTGGGTCGTTACAATTGCAGTTTGGTTGCATTTAATTATTTTCTGCGCTGATTCTATTTTTTTCATTATTAGGACTTATAATAGTTTGTGCTACATTAGGCATATTTAAGAAGGATAATTTAGTAGAGTTTTTTTTAACATCGTGCTGTATATGTGAGGATGCTTGAAAGAATCTTCTACTAATTTAACGAATTCTTTTGGGACATTAGTTTGGACGTTATTATTGTATGGGGGGTGACCAAAATATTGGACAGTCTTCTAATCCGATTTTTTGGGGTGTCTGCTCATCTTGTAGAAGTTTTTCATTGTTAGGAGTATTTGCATATGATACTTATGATTCGATCTTGCTTTATTATTTTGCTTAGATTTGCGTTTAGCCATGTTGTGGGAAACTATGCCTAAGGGGCTGGATAGTTTTTTAGCATTATTCGTATCGTGCTTAATTGTGTCTTTGTATCCCGAGTTGCTAGTGCGTTGTTATAAAATGTGGCGCTTTCATTGAATATTTTATGGTTTGCAGATAGATTAGGCATTCATTTGGACACTGTGGTAGGGATTGCATTAATGATGGATCTAGAGTTATTGGAGAATTTGTGGACATAGTGTAGCGACAAATTTGGTTTATGGTAGGGTCAGTATGTTTCTTCCATTAAGTTTAAGGCTACGTCTAAGAAGTGTGAGGTGCTTTTTTATTTCTCTAAACTTATACTAAGGCCGAAACTTAAAAAAAAATCTCTTAGTTTGATTATGATCCTATTGTACATTCTGGGCCTAGCGCGGTTACTAATAAGGCGTCGTCCCTATACATGTCTCCTTGCAGGTCGTTATTGCTGAACCTGTGTTTAAGCTTATTAAATAGGTAGATTCCCATCAGATCTGTTATTTATGCAGAGTCTGACGCGCCCATTACTATCTCGAAATGATCAGGGATGTCTTTTTCCGGCCACCAATTTATTATCAAATTGTATTATAGTCTTTCGTGCTCGTAGGGTTAGACTAATTTCTGAGTCAGAAAGGTCCGAATTATTTTTTTGCTAAGATGAGCGCTTTGTTTAAAAGGATAGGGGGTATAGATTGGTAGTAGTTGTCAATGTCAAATGCTATGAAGCTTACTCTTGATTTGCTTTGAGGTTTATGAACAAATTTATAATATTGTTCCATGATTGCCAACGGGAGAAGCCTATTTTCTTTTTCATACTTGATATTTTTCTATCTAATATGTTTTTACTTATTCTTCCTAGGTCGGATTTAGAGAGGCAGATAAGTCTGATACAGGGGTTGCTGTTGAAATTTGGCTTATGGCCCTTTAGAGTTAATCTTGGGGTAGCTGGGGTGAAGAGTTATGTGTGGTTACTCACGTTCATGCTAGTAAGTAGGTTCTTAGCTTGGTTGTTTATATTATGCATTGAGACTTGCGGTACTTCCTTATACGATTTTCTAAGCTCTTTATATACCAGGCTCTTATAAGCTTGGTAGTTCAATTTGTAATAGTTTTTTAGTGGTATCCGCGGGTAGATATAGTTCTGTCCCATTCTTAACTTTACGTGCGAAGCCGTTAATTTTATGAACTATCGGGTGTGGATATTTATTATGTTTTTTAAATTTTATTTTCTTGATTAGATTAATTAGTCCGTTTTCAAATTCTTCTAAATGTTCATTAGCTTTAGGGAATTGATTTGATTTTAGCCCATAATATTTCGCAGTCATTCTCTCTTGCTTCCTCAGTCGGGAAATAATATTTATTTGCAGAAGGGGATTTGCTAAGTTACTGTGGGGCTGGTGGGGTGTCTTGTGGGGTTCCCAAGCGGTTTTGTTTTAAACTCATGTTAAGGTCATACTAGTATGCTTTCCATCTAACATTAATTATGAATTTATTCATAGCTGCTATTAATTTAGAAATGTAGCATTTTCGGGATGATTGGGGTGTTCTTGGATGAGAGGGGGGTGTATTCCTTATTTAACATATCTGCAGAAATAAAATAAAGCTAAACTAGGAGGGAGCTCATAATTGCTTAATGCATAAGAGGAAAATATAGAGTCCAATTCAACAAGAGGATACTTATCTGGATAATGCCAAGCTCAACAATTATTATTAGAACTTATACAATAGGACAACAAGAGTATGAAATGAAGCCACAAAACTATATATTGGTAGATATAGAATGGATCATATATTTAATAATGGAATACAAGCAAAATTTGGGGGATAGAAGGGTCCCTTGATGAGAGGGAATTTCGAAGCGTAATGCTTCTCATCAGAAGAGTAGAGAAGGTGCTAGGAAGCATGGGGGAAATGCAGCGTCTAACGTAGAGCTCATTAGGGACTAAAAAGAGTAGGATGAATTATAGAATGTTGGGGGAAGATTCATTGAATTCTTAATGAATAAAGGAGAAGCTTGCTTATATGATATGATATATAATATTGTATATGGTCTTTAAGATAGTGTCGAGTTTAATGGGTATATGCTTTACGGTTAAATTTTGGGAGCATTGTTGCTGCGTGGTGATTTATTTTAACGGTTTGTGGGGTGACAATTATCTATGGAGTAGTATTTTTAGCAGGTCCAACCTAAACGGCAAATGGCGGCTATAAAATCGCTTATAATTTAGGGGGGTATGCAAGGTTGTAATATTGATTAGGTAATATGCGTCAATATTATAAGTTTCTTCTGTTATGATATAGGGAGTATGATTATAAAGATGCAGTCGGAGGATAGGATGGACATGCCTATGAGTGCGTTTAATTTGGTGCAAAAGGTTTAAGGATACATATAGTTGGCAACGTGGAAGTAAGGGGATCATTACTACTTATAAAAGTTGTAATAATACCAATAATAGTAGAGTAATTGTAATAATGAGAATGATAATAATAATAATGAGACTTATAGTAGTAGTAATAATAATAAAGATAAACATAAAAAAAGTAAATATGAAGAAAAAAATAAAGATAAAAATAAAAATAAAAATAATATTACAGATAGCTGTGATAAAAGTAATGTCAATATGAAAATGAAGATAATGGTAACGGTTAGGGTTGAAATGAGGGTGATAATAATAATAATAATAATAATAAGAATAATAATAATAATAATAATATTAAGAGCAATTTATTTTATCTTCATTTTTACTTTTATTTTATTTTAATCTTTATTATAATGAGATGTACAAACGTTAAACACGCGATCGTTTATGATTAAATAAATGATATATTTATATTAGCGGGGCGTGGGGCTTAGTCAGAAAACATGCTTTAAAATATATTAAATTTATGCAGAGTTCGTATGTAATATTACAGAGAAAATTTACAATTGAATATCTAACTTTCAAATTATGAAAATATGATCTAAATACCATTAGCTAAATCGAAACTAAAACATTTAACTCACGAGCCGCTTTTACCCGTTAAGGTAAACGCATAGATAGAAAAAAAGAAAATTAAACAGACGCCATCTAATGTTTTTATATACCTTGGCCCATGATTACTGTTGTCTTTGTATTTCAGTAATAAGTGACCATAGGTTTATCAGTTACATATTTACACGCAGTGTCAAACACAAATACACACATCTACTTTTTAATAAGTATAGATATAAGATATTTATACGCATACTATACATAAATATATATATATATGTATATATATACGTGTATATCTATCTATGTATCACTCTTTGTCTCTTTCTATCCCCATATATATATTAAATATACATAAATATATATATATATATATATATACTAGCAGGGGTGCCAGGCGTTGCTCGGGTGGTTGGAGGTGTATGCTTTGCAAAAAAAAGCAAAAAAAAAAAATGGTTAATTTTTTAAAACTTTGACCCCTATTATGACCCCTTTAAATTTATAGTTTCGGACTCAAATCACGTTATTAAGTTAGATCCAGGTTCAAGAAACCTATATCTAAAATTTCTAGTTTCTAGACCCAAAATTGTCGGAGGAGTTTGGTAGAGTTCTTAAAGGTCAAATCGTTTAAATTTGACCCCTTAACAGCCAAATTTCTGGCTGACACCCGTCACATCGATTTTCCCAAATCTCAGTACCCGGTATTTCAAATTTCGAGTCTATAGACTAAAAATTTACAGAGTTATTGCGTAGGGAAATGTACACAGACAGACAGACAGACAGACACGTTCACTTTTAGATATATATATATATGTATATATATATATATATATATATATATATCTTTATCTGTATCTATGGAGATAGAGAGAGAATGATACATAGATACATATACATGCATGTATGTATGTATATATATATATATATATATGTATATAATATAGATATGTATATATATATATACATATGTATATTATGCGTATAAATATTTTATATGAATATTTATTAAATATATATATATACACAGAGAGAGAGAGAGAGAGGGGGGGGGGAGAGAGAGATAGGAGATAGATGTGTCTTCATATAATGCTATATAGTATATGTATGTTTATTTGATAATATTTGTTTGAAGTGTTTTACGTTTCGTTGCCGTGGATTTGTTAACAATACTTGTTAATACAGCGGTCGCTGACAGCTCAAATGTCTGCATCTAGTTACGCGCCAACCTGTTGCATTCATCCACGTGATCGGCTTGGCACATGTTCGAACAGCGGACATGTGCACTCAAATATGTGAATCATTCACGGCGGGATGCTACACGCAATATCTTGTTGCAATCAGCGTAAACAAATAAGAAGATAGGAGAATGTTATATATATATATATATATATATATATATATATATATATATATATATATATACACATAAATTTCATATAATATATATATATATATATATATATATATATATATACACGCATATAATTTCATATAATTATATAAATGAATTTAATATAATATGCTCTGTAAACACATTGAGTAGTTTTTTGGTAAGCACATTTCGACGCATGTACTTCTCTGAAACGAAATAAAACTACTTATATATATATATATATATATATATATATATATATATATATATATATAATATATGTGTGTGTTTTATATACATGCATATAAGTAGAAACGTACATATCTACATATATATGTGTGTATATGTATATATATATATATGCATACATGTATATGAATACATATTAGTATATATATATACATATATGAATATATATATATGTATATATATATATATATATATATATATGTACTCCTATACATATGTGTCGTATTTGTATTGATATTCTATTAAACATTAAAACTTTGTTTCTATTTATTTAAAATAAAATACGACTATGTTATATATAAGTCGTGTAATTGCATTTATCTGCAAAAGATCAAGCTTATTTGCATACTTTTTTTTAACTGTCATTTTAATTAATTCAATATTATTTTCTTCAGCTTTCTCATGGGATAATCATCTTTAGTTTACCGTTACGTGTAATTATATTTGAGGAGATATTTTACATGATTCATGCTTGCGTAATATTTGCATAAAATTCATAGTAAAAACAAAACTTTTGTGTATATACGTATGTATGCGTATAATATAATGGTTTAAAAACTTCCCTGTTAGATTATAGTTTACATACATGATTCTTTACCTATAGGGTATTCGAACTAAGGCGAAACTTTGTATATGTGTTTCAATTGAGTCAAATCAGTGCAAAAATTTTACAGGTGAAGGTCAAACGACGGCATTACGTATATGCAAGCGTGACGTAATAGCAATTGGTTCATGTTTTTACTCTAAGCTTGCAGTATTATGTGTTCATAGCCCCAGGCATCAATGTTAAAAGTAAAAGTAAACCTTAAGTAATACGTTTTAGTTTGATAATCCGTGGGGTATATATATATATATATATATATATATATATATATATATATATATATATATATATATATATATATATATAGGCATATATATATATATATATATAGGTATATATACATATGTACGTATATATATATATATATATATATATATATATATATATATATATACACATACTTTTGAAATCATTACTATGTATTGGGTCCAATATAAATATAATAATAAACACGATATCTGCTTTAATACAAAATATCATATGCAAGCTTACGTTACGACTGGGCAATGCCGGGCGACCAGCTAGTATATGTATATATTTTTTGTATAAATTTGTACTGGTATATTCTTATATATATATATATATATATATATATATATATATATATATATATATATATATATACACTTGTGCCCGATATTATTCATACCCCTCCTTGAAAATTGAGTTTATTAGGTGTAACTTTGTAAGAATTTATTGTTTACGTCCATATTGATACATATTCTTAATAAACCTCTTCTGATCATTTTCGTCATTTTAAAATCTCGGGATACTTGTAATAAAAGAAATATACAGCTATTTATAAAATCTGCAATGTTAAAAAATAATCATACCCCCTTATTTTTTCAGTATTAATCGAGTTTCTGACTGTTTGTTTCCTGTTTGATTCTTATTTTGAATGCTTTTATACAACCTTTGATTAATTTCATTTCGTTTTTTGCATTTTTCAGAAATTAAGATGATATCAACTGAAAACCAATAAAAGAATAAAAATTATTAGAATGGGGAAGAAAAAAGAGCTTAGTAATGATCTTAGGACTAAAATTGTGAATTCACATAAGGATGGTTTAGGTTACAAGTCAATTTCCAAGAAATTTGAGGTCCCTACAGCAACAGTACAGAGCATCATCAAAAAATTCCAGAGCCACCACACAACAAACAACTTGCTTGGTAGAGGAAGGAAAAGGAAACTGTCTGCTAGAGCCACCAGGGGTATTGTAAGCAGTGTTAATGCAAATCCAACCACCACTACTAAGGACATTTTAGAAAATCTGGAGTCTTCTGGCATAAAAATATCAAGGTAAACATTGCAAAGGACTCTGCATGAAAATGGTCTGAAAGGAAGAAGACCAAGAAGGACTCCATTGCACACCGGAAAACACCTTGCAGCACGTCTAAAGTTAGCTAGGACCCATGTGAATTCTTCAGAGTCCGTTTTCTCAAGTATTTTGTGGACTGACGAAACAAAAATTTAATTGTTTGGCCATATGGATGCTTCTTACGTTTGGAGGAAGAAAGGAGAAGCTTACAACCCAAAGAACACCATACCCACGGTGAAACATGGTGGTGGTAGCCTAATGTTTTGGGGCTCCTTTTCGGCTAGTGGTCCAGGTAGTTTGGTCAAGATAGATGGAACCATGAAGAAGGAGCAATATTTGGAGATACTCTAGAAAAACATTAGACAGGATGCGGAGAAGCTCCATTTAGGACCAAACTGGGTCCTTCAACAGGATAATGATCCAAAACATACTGCCAAAATAGTCAAGAAATGGTTTGAGGATAATCAAAGTAATATTTTGGAATGGCCTAGCCAGAGTCCCGACCTGAACCCTATCGAAAACCTCTGGCACATATTGAAAACTAAGGTTAAAAAGCGGAAACCTAGAAATTTGAGGGATTTGGAGAACTACTGCATTGAAGAATGGTAAAAAATCAGTGTTGATGCTTGTAAAAACCTTGTTGATAAATATCCAAAACGGTTACAGGCAGTTATTAAGAATAAAGGGCATGCTATTGACTATTAGTAAGAGAGGTATGAATAATTTTGAACTAGTGTCATTATTGTTTTTCTTTGTATACTGTTTCAAACTTGCATAATTTATTTATTTGTTGAGTTTAAATTAAATGCTTATGCTTGATTTATTGTTTGAAATCCCTTTAATATTGTCTACCTTCTGGTTTGAGCAATATTCTTATAGAAATCTCAAAGATCCGAGGGGTATGAATAATATCGGGCACAAGTGTGTATATATATATATATATATATATATATATATATATATATATATATATATATATATATATATATATATATATATATATATATATATATATATATATATATAACACTTCTGTGCATGTTTTGATGACGGCACATCGATTCTCGCTTGATCCCAGAAGTTGAGAAACGATGAGCTTGGTCAGTATCAGATGGAAGACTATTTGAGAATAATATCCACCGCATTATCACAGCGCGACGTACAAATTTATATGTTTATATATGGGGGCGCGTTAAAACAACTGGGAGCGATACGCCCCCTGGATTCGCTAATGTATGCATCTTGGTCCTAGATTATTCGGGAAGATAACTCTGAGACAAAAGCTGCCCGGTATTCTGCTAATTATTTTCACTTTTTTGAGGTTCGCAGAGCTTTAAAATATTTTGATTACCAAACACAAATCATTTGTCACTATAAACAGATTCATTGTATGAATTTCAGAAACCTTAGCCGACTAACATCTGCTTAATTTTATTAACCTAACTAGCTTTCTATCCACCTTTTTTATATATAAAACCTCCACCCTTAGTATTAAACTACAATGATGCAACAGATTTATACTAAATTACCAGGCTCCCTCAAATGATAAGTATTTTAACATCGACGCCTCACTCATAACTGAACACTAACATCGAATAAAGTACACCACACAATATTATTTCAAAAAGTCAATGCACTCTTAAAAGTGGAATTCATACAGCATCCTTTACAAAAATTATATCAATGCAACGATACTTGTTTGCAATTAAGACCCAGATTATCATAGAGTCTGCCTTCACTAAAACGACACCTTCTTTCAAAAGGAAGACTTGAGTTTATTTCACCGGTTACTTAACAGTGAATTCGTTTGGAACTCTATTCATCGATTTGCTTTCACTTCATGTGTTGTGAATTCTATTCATTGGTCTGTTTTTACTTCATGAGTCGATGAGGTTTTGTTTAGATTCATAACATCCTTGACAAAGATCTACTGCTCGAAAACCACGGTTCATCTCTGAAATGTGTAATATAAACTTTCAAAATGGATGTATAGTGTATACGTATATATATATATATATATATATATATATATATATATATATATATATATATTAGTGTAAGTTGACTTTCTGCCTTCACTAAATCGATACTTAGATTCAAAATGAAGACTTGAGTTGTTTTAACCGGTAATTAAACGATGAATTCGTTTTGAACTCTAATCATTGATCTGTGTTTACTTCATGAGTCGCTGATGATTTTTCTGGATTCATAACCGCTTTTAAAAAGATCCATTGCTTTAAAACCACGATCCCTCTCTGAAATATTTAATATAGATTTTTTTTAATTGATGTACCGTATATATATATATATATATATATATTAGTGTTAGCTGATTTTAAAATTTCTTAAGGTATTTAAAATCTCACTTACTGAAAAGTATGTATAGACCTATTAATTACTCATGCAAAACTTGATATCAAAGAATGTACCTACTTTTTGAGCGTTTGGTGTCATATATATTTAAAATTCCGCGTTTTTGCTAATTTATTAGTATGGAAATGGAGTAATGTTATTAATTAAAAGCAAAAATGCACGTATATTTCGAGTAAAATTTACTAATAAAATTAACTTTAAACTGGAAATTTGACCCTACATCTATTTTCGATACTTGTCCCCTCCCAGTTTTAGTGTTAAGAATGGATTGATTTCTGTTATGAATTAACATGTAACAATCAAATAAGTAAGGAAAAACTAAATATCATTTAAATAGTGTATAACATATAGAATCAAATTGCTATATTGCAGAGTCTTTAGACAAAAAAATGACGCTTTGCGTTTAAACCATATATAATGTGTGAAGCTTCCATACCTGTTTTATCGAACACTGCCTGGGGATGGCAACTACCCTGAATACTTATTACAATGATCTTTGTTGATGTTAGGAACATTGTTTTAGAAACCATGTATCGAGATGAATTATATATGTTTACAAATTAATATATTTATAGTAGAAATGTATAGGGGATTCTTAGGTAATCTGAATTATGTGTATTTTATAACACAATTAGATATATTTTTAAACTGATAGAGTAAGGTTTAAAGTTGAGAATCAGAGTGAGATAGTTGGACGTTAACGTGTAATATATCGTTTCCTCGTGGGAAGCTGAAATAAAAGCGACTTAGTATAATGTAGGAATAAAAAAAAGCCGTGGAAAACTTTAAAGCGCAAATAAAGTTATGTATAATACATAACCTATTGTTGTTGGTTTTCTTGGATTGAAAGATTAAATAAGTTAATCATAAGAGGAGACAGCACATCAGTGAGAGGTCGGATTCTTGCCTGTGCTTTACACTGACTGACTTAATGAACTGATTTATTGTATGTGGTATACACCCACACACATATTACACAAGATAGAGACCTGCTGTGGTAGTGTTAGTTCCGGGTCAACGATGAGTACGCTGAATCTGTATTTGTCTAATAGGATGTAATACATAAAATGCATCAGAAATGATAATTTGATTGAGTGCAATTTAGAAACAATACAAGAATTTTGGTATTTATAAGTTGATAAACAAGAATACGTAACAAGCATAGGTTGATGCGTCTTGAATACATCATTAGAAGGGAGATGATTTTGTTTGGGAGTTTAACTTTTTTGTTCCCGTAATTTATTAGAGTTGGAAGTTAGAGGTTGACAGAAGTATCCGAGAGGGGACGATCTGGCGACCAGACAGAAAGTGGCCCAAAATACCTGTGAATGCTGTGGAAGCAATGTAGATATTAAGGCAGCATACAAGCTTTCAATGGAGAAATGTCTGGCATGGAGCTTCCGAAAATACAACCGTCATTTATTTAAATGAGATCAGTTTTCTTGCAGCTTTTCCAAGACCGTCAAAGCAAGA
Organism: Euprymna scolopes; assembly: GCF_053919585.1. Taxonomy (NCBI): domain Eukaryota; kingdom Metazoa; phylum Mollusca; class Cephalopoda; order Sepiida; family Sepiolidae; genus Euprymna; species Euprymna scolopes. The sequence goes on from NC_136497.1 coordinate 119,063,971, forward strand.
TCACGATGGGCAAAGGGTGTTATCCACATTGGCTGGTATAAAATCTTCGTGTTCCGTCCCTTGTATTGATGGTGCTATTATATGTCTTTTAACGAATGTTTTATACACTTACATCTTGGAGATGATTGCAAAACATCGAGCACGAAAAACTACGTTACATGTACACCCGTTGAACACGTTGAATCTTAGAATAGGATTTTATTTATATTAAAAATATATCTGAATGCATTAGTATAAAGTTTGATTAGCATGAATGATAAAATGACAAAATGGTTTATATATTTAAATAATCTTAAATCGTGAACCTGCAAATATTATTTCATTTTTAACTAGAAATTGCATGTGACCTGGCCATTTTTACCTGAAAAATTATATACTATGTGAAATGTAATCATGCAAATATTCTTAATTCAACAATTTTTTTAATATCTTTGCTAATATTTGAAATAAGTGCATTACTTTAAAAGCAATGTGTATTTATCATAAGTAGATAAAAAAGTAGTGTGTTTGCCATAAGTAGATTTACTTCCAAGCGTTAATCGTAAACATAGTTTTTAATAAAGAAAACCACTAGCTTTAAAAGTATGAAAAACTCGCAATAATTACATTGGGCATCAGTTCTAAACTTTTCAATGTTGTCTAGATTTCTAGACCAGATTTTGGAGAAGTTCATGTTGATGAATCAAGAAAATGGCATTGTTTCCCTGCGTAAGGTCAGGTCTTTGCACTAGCTTTATTTGAAGGAACCACTCTATCCCCCCAAAAAACACACACACCCATCGCTGGAAACATTGACAATTGTGTGTAATATGTACAAAATACTATATGGAATATAAATACCGTTCGTTTTTAATGAAAGAAATCTTGTCTTTGAAAGTCTGTGGTTCTTTGTAGATACAAAAATACGCTGCATTACTTTGGCACAAGCTTCTTTCATATATATATATATATATATATATATATATATATATATATATATATATATATATATATATATATATATACATACAGGTTACAAGTATCTAAGAAAAAATAATATAACGGGGTTGTGAACAGTGCTCAATCAAAAGTGCAAGTTATTTTATTTATTTTTAATAAAGAAATCAAATTATGTCACGATGTACGTGAACTATAATTGTCCAGCAAGCTATACTTCCGGTTTCATTGGAAGCCAAGGCAAGTCTGGGTTTCAATACAGCTGTCAGTATAGATCACCCTACGAGGTAATATATTTATCGAAACGATAGGTATATTACAGTCGTAACATAATGTAATATGTTTACTAAGATGTAAATAATATGTGTATCTGTGCGTGTACATATATATTCTTTAATCATGTTGTTTATAATCCATAATGATTTTTGATCACTAATTCCTTATCTCTCTTTTATCGTTCCCTCTCCTCCCCTTTCTTTATCTATCATTCTCTCATTATGTGTAGTATTCCTTATTTAACTCACAATTTTCTCGATAGATCATTGTCTCTTTGGCCCTCAAGATATATTTCTATCTCTCGTGCTGTCTTTCTCTATGTGTGATGTTATCCTTTTACCGCTTTTGCCCACTCTCTCTCTAAATTCTTCGTCTGTCGATTTCATAATCTTTCTCCTAGATTTTTTATTTTATTTGGTATTACTGAACTTCTATTTTTTTTTTTACATTTCCCCCCTCCCATTCTTTTTTCTTCTCTAAATCTCCATTGCCCTTATTGTTCGACGCGTTTATTTAGATTTGTCTCTTTCGACTAATGTGTTTATAATTTCCTCTCCGCCTTTCTCTATTGTTTATTTATTTTCTCATTCTCAGCTATTTCCTCCCAACGTTTATTCAATTATCATCTTTGCCTTCTTAAGTTGTGGCTGCTGCTACGTTTTTTTGTGTCTTTCTTTCATTAATTTTGGTTTGCCAAAGTTCCTCTCTTTTTTTTGTTTATTCTAATGTATCTCTCATTCCTCTCAATTCCTTACATCCTTCTGTTTTTCTTCTTGTTTTTCCCCTTTTATTTATGATTTATGTATTTGCTTTCATTTTCTTCTCCATATCTTAGTATCGTGCGTTTATATATTTGCCCCTCTCTATATTTTCTCTTCATTTATTTCATTTGTATTTAATTTTGTTCCTCTACCTATTACTTGCGTCTCTGACCCAGTATCGCTTAACCCCTCCTTTCTCTCTGCTCTTTTATCCTTCAATGCACACACCTTCACCCGCCGTGTATCCTCTGACAACTCAGATAATCAAATATGCATTCCGTTATTCCATTCGTTCTCTTGTGTTTCAATTCTAATTTCTCTTTTGGCAGTTCCATTCTTCGTCTATGATTTGACGGAATTCAATTAAAAACTCACGATGAGGAAAACGTGTCGGTGGACTATAGCAAAAAATTAGTGAGTATTACGAATACTTAGGCACATATACACATGTACAATTAAATATGAGGCCATCGAAACGAAACGTAAAAAATATTTGGTCTGACATCTGCTTTAAAAACAAAAATGTACGGATGCACAGAAGTTAATCAGATAGATACTACACACATTATATATATGTATATATATATATGTATATATATATATATATATATATATATATATATATTTAGCCCAATCTAAATTTCGACGCTTTAGGTTTCGCCACAATATGATATAATATAAGTTTCTTTGTAGTGGGGAAGGATTCATGTACAAAGAAACCCACTTCTGTTACTGTCTGTTACTGCTAATCTTTGTCGGTGCAAATGTCAGTGCCAGAAGATAGAATACACCTATACACAGGCACACACGCACACACAAATACGCATATATATATATATATATATATATATATATATATATATATATATATATACATCCATGTATATATATATATATATATATATATATATATAATCAACAACATATAATACTGTTTTGGTTTATATGTATATATTTAAATATATATATATATATATATGCATATATATATATATATATATATATGTATATATATATATACAAACATCCTGTATGTGGATGAGTTTATATATATATATATATATATATATATATATATATGTATTTAAATATATATACACGCATATATATATGCGTGTACATGTATTTAAATATATATATATATAGTTATAATATATATATATTTAAATATATATATATATATATAGTTATAATTTTCACAATATATTTTGTTGTATTTCGTAGTTAATCTTTCATCTTTGCATAAAGATATATCAACAAAACCAACAGTATACATTCTGACGTAAAATTTTACAATCGTACTAAAATGCTACAACGAATGTGTGGTGTTAATTTTATTTATAATATCCTGTTTGAATATGAAACAAACAAACAAACACACTTACCTTAACGTACTTACATAGCCTTTGCTAACAGTTTCTAATCTGACTTTTTTCTTTTCATTCGAGCATAATATCGTATGTTTAAAAATAAACTATTGTCTCAATTCCCTTCGAGACCACGAGTAAGCTTATTTATTAAATTTCTAACTATGTAACCTATGTTTCTCCAAACTTGATATCTAAAATCGTAAACCTTTACAACGTAAAACTGGTGAAAATCCAGATGAACATTTACGATTTAAATTTAGGGACGTCATAATTCTGACACTGGTTAAATTGTATTTACGTGAACATATTATTTGATATAGTTTACATCTATACATACACTTTAGATGTTGTAATTTATTTAATCAGTTAAACACCTTTTGCTATTATTAATTATGTTTTATCATTACATGTATTCTTTCTGCAAGTGAATTGTGATATAATTTGTCTGACGCACTCTAATCAAACCCTGTTCAGGTACACAATGGCAATCGCATAAAGTTAAATTTACATTGTGTTCAAGTGTTGAAAATATTTTAAACTTAATAACACTAACAGAATACGGCTAAGCAAAGAAATTTAATATAATCAATATTATCGTAAATAACTTGTTTTTTCTCAATCAAAAATATCACAAAAAACACCGTTATATTTGAGTTATATTTAACTTACATGAAAATGCATGTCCTATAATAATCCTAGGGCAACAATTAATAATAATAATAATAATAATAATAATATAACAACAACATATACATGTGCTATACTACCACAACCCATCATTGGAGATGCACTAGGAATGATTTATCTGTTAGCGTCTGTTTACCAAAACCACGTAATTTCGCCCCACTGATTCGAAAATTAATGTAGATTTAGTCATTGCAGATTGAGATGCTGTCATCCTTTGTATATAATTTAATCTACGATAATTTGTTTCATTTTCGAATTTTTTTATTTTAGTTTTTTTTCCAGTTTTCATGTTTTTTTATTCTAATATTTTCTGTCGATTTTTATCGTGTTGATACATATTATATCTGTATATTGACAAAATAGATACAAAAGTGACAAGAAAATAATTTAAAAACTGAAACTTTGAAATGAGTCATTTTGTTACCTGGATAATTTAGTCTAATGTTCTCATCTTGGAGTTTAACTCTCGTGGAATTTCCTGTCATCTAATGTTTCAGATTCTTTAATCCGACAGAAATGTATCCAAAGCAATAGGTTACATCTGAAGAATGGATGATGTTGAAACGCCCGAAATATTGTGAGAATAAGACTTTAGACGAAAACAGTAATTCGAACAATATAGGATAAGAGGGAATGCACTCAACTCTGATGTTATTGGTGTTTAAGTTTCCCTTTGTAAAACTTAATAATGTCCATCAAAACCAAAAACGAACACAATAATTTTCTTCTGCTAAACAACCAAACCAAACATGAGTAATAAACATGATTTTAAGATAAACAGAACTTAATTCGGATTATCTGAAATTACTGCATTTGACATATAAAAAATTAAATATGGTTAACAAAATAACTAAACCAAACAAAATAACAGATAAACATTGAATTTGATGAACAATCATTAACCACGAATTAAGCAAATTGTCATGATTCGCAATGTCCCTTAAGTACTTAACACTTAAATTTCTGGCGTATTATGAAATCAAAAACGTGGCATGAATTTTGATCATAGTTAGAATACGGCTTCTAGGCATAACATTTAATGACGTTATATATTGATTTTAATCTTTGTCACATGACAGAAAGAGATGCCTACTTCTGTTCGGAGGTTTATTTTTACCCTTCCTGGGACGTCTATTCTTCTATTTCTATATAAATAAAACGTAGATTATTAAACTACAATACAAGTATAATTAGATGGAGATGTGAAAACGTGCTTGAATTAAAATGGAATTTTGAGAAGAACGAAAAACGGAGCAGGGACCGGACGAATAATACGATGAATGCAACAGGCATCCATTATTTCTACCTGGGGATCTGGTGTTAAACAGGTTTACCTTAATGACAACAATGCTAATAGATGAACAATTCGGTTGGTTGGAGGTGTGAGTGTGCGGATTAAATTTTGAAAAGCAGAAGCAATCGAAATATGCCTAATAATAACATAATAACACTCATGCGGCATTCTTCAAGTTTTCATAGGATCGGTGAGATCATATTTCTAAAACGGCTCCGACACTTGCTCACCATGTTCTCCAGCTTTAAACGTACTCTATTTCTATAACTATTAGTTATAAATGAAATAAAATAAATAAGTACATATTCGTATTTGATTATGTTTCGGAATTATGTTATGAAAATTATACAAAAAATAGCTCTCCTTATTTAATTTAAGGAATGCTAATTTTTCAATTTTTTTAATGCTTTATACCAGCTCGTTCAGGTTAGTTCGCGTTCACAATATTTCACTCGATATACAGGTTCCCTCATTCAATCTTGCAGCGCCCGGTGCTCTTAGTTTGATATTATAAACTGGTAATCTATTCAAGAATCCGACATGAACTAGGCCATTTCACCGGATAAAGGAATTCGTCCTGGACAGTCTTAGGAGTTCAACCTTTTAGGCTTTCCTTTCCGTTTTAGTAAGTTCACTACTTACTAAAAAAGTCCCCCGGACCTAGGACTGCTCTCGGAACTGTTATGCAATATTTAAAGGACCAGATGACGCCTCTGTTTAAGGTCTTGTCTTTTTTCTCTTTTCCTTCCTGTGGCATATATTTCTACAACGGAAAGTAAATACCACGTCCTTATTGAACCTATAAAATATTTAGTGCTAACCTTGATATTTTTATACCGATTTCGATAACATCTATGTGATGTCGAACTAAAAACTTTATTTAATCAACCGATGTAGTCTGTAACCAGGAGGACGGCCATAGCCGAGTAAACGTGTTACATGTCGTGTTATACGTCGACATTATAGCCCATGGGAGTTTACGATATTTCGGTGGTTAACAAAACAAACTGAAGACCTAGGCGTCCAAAGTTCGAATCCACTTTGTTCCACAGAAAATAACTTTAACTTAGGGTTCTGGCAACTTAACGTAGTCCCAGCCGTATTCCCTTAATATTTTTAGACAACCGATTTTACACCGGAGAAAATAGATTGGTAGATATACTAAGTTAAAAGCTAGATTTTTTACATCAAATATTTTTATCGATACACATGGTTCTCATCATGTCCCTAAAATAACATTTTGTCTTGATGATAAATATAAATCCAATATATTTTTAAATGGTAATTATAGTGAAGGATTTTTTTTTAATTATTCCTCCGGCTATGACAACGTAATATTCTTTTCATTGTTTTAACTCGCGAGAATAAGTTCGACACAGTTAATCAACCGAGAACCACATCATTCTATATAAAAGCATATAAGATATCAGTGGATACGCACTCAAAGGTCCAAACAAGGAAAATACTATACTGTTGTCCTAGCTCTAATTATTAAACGTTAATTTAAACAAAAAATGCAGTCCCGTTAACATTAAAAATCGTTCCCCAGATTTAATCTTTTTCAAGTAAAAAAAGGTAAAATTTTCTGACTCATGTTCTGAATCAGACATATACCGAAACAAAGTCAATAAATTAAAAATATTTAATTTTTATTTCTTCTTAAAGGGGACGCCAGGCCTTGCCAGTTTGTAACTATATTTTTATTAATCTACTAGACTACCCGTGACCCGTTCGGTCAGTATGTTATATTAGCTATGGAATTCATGTCTGAGCGTGACAGTTGTGACGTAAAGAAAATAGTTTTTTTTTTTTTTACGTAACAGAAACATTTCTCTGAAAGTATATTAAAATGAAAAAAAGAGTATAGATAGATTTCTATGAGTCCTTCTGTTTATTATAATTGACTATTTTTGAAAAAAAAATACAGTTACTGAATTATAAGTGGTTGGCCATACTTATAGGTAAATATGCACTGAACAGATACCGTAATATTTATTATAGTTAAATTCAAATTTGGATATATCTGCTTTTTTTACATCGTTCATTTCTGTATTACGTTTCAGTTATTTTACACCCCACTCTTCCCGTGTTAAATAATAATTTCGAAATAATAACGTAAATATATCAGTGCCTCAATTGTTCTTTTGTTTTTTTTTCGCGTTTAAATTATCCAAGTAAACAATTGTTTATACTGTTTGCTTGTTTTTTTTTTACATCGTTCATTTTTGTATTAGGTTCAATTTATTTTAGACCCCACTCTTCTCATGTTAAATAATAATTTCGAAATAATAACGTTAATGTTTCAGTGCGCAGGCAATGCGCGCATGCGCAACCGGATGTCGTAAACCGGAAAGTGGGTTACATACATCGTTACAAGGTAATTTTAGTTTTATAATTATATAGATTTTGTTTCATGCAGATTTCATTTATAATATTACAGGGCCAATTTTGTCTGGAATATAATATTTTTCCTTAATATATATTACTGATTTCAAATGTTTTAAAAATGACTTACAATGGATGTAAAAACATTTAGCACCTTAGCCGTTTTTCTTAACGTTTAATATATCGACATGTAGAGGAGAAAGGTTGTAACTTAATCTTTTTCAAGCTATGAATGAATTTGTCCATGCACAAAAGTAGTAAAAATAATTCAAGGATAAATAGAGATTTTTCATTTCAACTCGATAAAATATTTCTGTACGCGCTATTCATCCGTTGTAAGTAAGATACTACTCTGCATTAACTATCACTGGTGTGTGATGATTTTATTTGTGTGTGAATTTCAGTATTATGTGTGAATTTCAGTAATTATACAGTTTATCGGTTAAATATTTACATACAGAAAAACAAATACATCTATATTTTATTCATATAGATTGGTATGCATTGCTATTTGGATTAAAAGCCACACCGAAATGCAAACAAATAAACCGAGCAAAAAAGGTATCTTAAACAAGTCCAGACTTTTTAAACTATTTTAATTTACTTTTTTAATTATATTTATGTTTCATAATATCACCTAAACATTTTACTGGATGAGTTTGCCGAAACGTGCTGTGATAACAACAAATATGAAATTAAGGATAACAGCCGCAAAAGAATAAATACACTAAGTACTTTCTTATTGCTTCTAGTCTGTATTGTACTCTATATATTTTTACTAGTAGTTTTTATGTTATCAGCAAATGTTAACAGTTGCTAATTAATTCATGGCTAGAAACATAAAACCGAATCCAAGTACATGAAATTGTGATTGGTTAGCTTTCATAATATGATGCGAAAAAATATTGTCCTTATAAACTGGTTCATAATTTACAACCGAAAAATATGCTATAAATGTCGTGGAAACATGTTTTAAGAAGCAAAATATTTGCGATGTTATTTGTTTAATGCATAAAGGATAGGTGAAAAAAATGTAAATATCGGTGGAGTTTCGAGTTCATATCGTTTTCCCAAACATATTTACTTTCCCGATTTCTGGGGATTCAGTTATTTTCCTATTTACGTTCCAAGTTGAGGAACAATTTCCTCTGTTATACATGACAGTCGATCTGTATTTTCCAAATTTGATTTTAATTTATAATAAAGAACATCTTTCAGTCGATACATTCTACGGAGATTGCGCCACCAAAACAAATGAGTCAGAATAAATCTATGATCATTCATTCCCAAAGGATCACTACCAATTACCTAGACTACTATATCGAAAAGAATAAGAAATTACCTTTAACGTGCATTTCTTCAACCAATTTGGAAACCAACACCATCATTCCATTCTATTCAAGGATGACCAGTTCATTCGGATACGAAAATGCCATATATTTTCTTTGTTTCAACCCTTACTTTTTTATCTATGATCCTAATAAAGATTTAAGATAATATTGTTGCTAAGTGGAGTTGTGGATATAAACGTCGAGGGTGCACAAATGCAACGTCATCCGAGCACATTCTATTAAATAACTTCGAGAAAGACCAGGGAGGTGTTTAGTTGACATACCAGGATATATTAAATTGAAAACTCCTTTTGGGACTCTATCAAAAAGCAAGAGACTAGTGGTAGATGCATCTGCCAATATGTCGCAACAAAAAACCGTGTATAGGACGAATGGTTACGTTGTAGATCTACAGGATGCTCTCGCGTGTCAGTAGTTTTCTAGCAAAATAGATGGAATAGACCTTTTTTCAGCAGCCTTCCCAATCTCCTCAATGTTGCAGTTCATATGGTGCGTGAATGTTCAGCTGGGGAGTCGCAGGTAGGGTGTAACTTGTAATTAATATTGGTATTTGGAGAGGCGTCCTGTAATTGTTAAAGGCGAGCAACTTAGATTTACTAGCAGTTATTATTATATCTACTTAATAAGAACCAATCTTTTGCAATCCAAGTATACTTTCTCCACATCTGAATTCTGACATCCGTCAAGAAAATGATCTAATGGAGTTAAATCCCATGAACGAGGTGGTCAGTTGACAGGTTAATTTCATGAAATTATTCGTTCATCAAATGTTTCTCTCATTAAATTGATTGTATCATTTGCAATTTGTAAACACTGGATGTCAGTCTCTATCATGAATTGCTGAACCAAGCTGAACTCAAAATAACTGATAGTTGCCAAATTTGCAAGTAAAGAAAATAGTTGTCAATTAAAAATTTGCCGCCTAAAAAAAAAGGCATCCTGTATTTACTGTACTTATCCTCACCAAAAATCATGAAAAATTATCAAGTAGAATTTTAAATAAAAATAAAATTCAGTTTTTGTATTTTGCTGATCTGTCATTCATTATTACTTGGTTCAATGGCAAACTGACTTATCTCCCCCTTCTTTACGGGATTCAACTACGGTCTCGCGATTATTTTCTAGAGACCCTGCTCTTGTCTTAGATTAGTCTTCATTCGTCTCATCTCGTGCAGTTTTTATGCATTAATTTATTTATGTACTCATCATCACCATCGTCATAAACACCAAAGAGACATGGTGTCCTTAAAATGGGTTTCCTATATGAACTGTTCAAATTTGCACCAACATCGCAATTCATGACTACGTATCGTATCGGTTAATATTTTTAATTGTATTCTCGTTAGATTAATTTAATTGTACCCATCAGCACTATGGCCATGATCATTTAGGTATTCTGCCATTTAAAGCACTATATAAATTTGAAATTTGCACAAATACCGCAACTCATAACTTCATGCTTTACATATCGGATGTGTTTGATTTGTTTTATGCATTCATTTTGAATTAATTCAATTTCTACTACATATCAGCATCGCTTTGATCATTTATGAATTCTGCCGTTTTAAACGCTCCTTCAGTTTGAATTTGCACAAACACCGTAACTTATGACTCCCTATATCGTATGTGCTGAATTTGTTGTTTTTCGTCATCTTAAAATTGATTAAATTGTACTCATCATCACCATCATCATGATCATCGACGAATTCTGCGTTTTAAATACTTCTTCAATTTTAAATATGCAGGAAGAGCGTAACTCATGGCTCCGTGCTATACGTATATACCATTCGTATAGCACGGAGACATGAGCTGCGGTGGTGGATTTATTTTAGTTATTCATGTTAAAATTAATTTCATTGTGTCCATCACAACAATTATCATCATCATTGAGGAATTCTGCCGTTCCACTATAAATTTCCACAAGCACTGAACTTATGACTTCTCGTTCTACGTACCATATGTGTTTAGTAGTGTTATTTATTCATGTTAAAACTAATTTATTTGAACCTATCGTCACCGTCGTATTTGTTATTGAGGAATTCTGCCGTTTTCAAAGATCCGTCTAATTTGTAATTTCCATTAATACTACAACTCATGACTCCCTGTTCTACGTGTCATATGTCTTGCATTTGTGTTATTTATTCATGTTTTTATTGATGTAATTGCAATCATCATTACGATGGTAATGATGAGTGCAATTAAATTAATTTAAAAATTCAGCTATTGATAATTGATGAATTCTGCCGTTTTAAACGTTCCACCAATTTGAAATTTGCACCATCATTTCAACGCATGTCTGCTTGTTCTACGTATAATATCTGTTGTATTAGCTGCATTTATTAATGTTTAAATTACTTTTATTGTACTCGTCATCACCATCGTCTCCATGATCATTCAAGAACTGTGTCGTTTAAAACGATCCTTCATAAAAATATTTACATGTATATTTATGTATACATGTGTAGGTGAATGTTATGTATATGTGTATACGTCGGGGTTTATGTAGATATGAATTTTTCAAATTGTGTGCATACATGTCTATGTAAGTATGCATGTATATGTGGTTACATGTCTGTATTTTAATGCGTGTGTACATATGGATTTTTGGTTGGTTGGTGGGTTGGTTGGTTGATTATGTTTTACGGTATATCAACCCTTTTAAGGTTATTTAATGCCGAATCCAAAGATTTTGAAGAAAAATGTTTTTAATAGAATATATTTGTTGTTTGCAAGTCGGTTTCTATTTAACACATAGTTGGGACCCTAACAGGTACTACAACTCTGGATCAGAGTGGGCCTGGGAACAATGGCAATTAAAGGGTGGCTCCACACTCCCCAAAGCCCGCAAGCTGGGGCCTCACCACTGGATTTAGTTTAAGGTCATATCCAGGACCATGGATTTTTGGGTATATGTTTATGCATATATACATGTATAGATGTGTAGATTTGTATGTGTTTATATGCGTGTTTATGTGTGTATACGTATGCGCGTGTATGTGTGTAAGCGTGTATGTATCCATGTACGTGCGTGTATGTGTGCATGTGCACGTATGTGCGTGAATGTATATATGCATACGTACATGCATATGTATGAGGATATGCATGTGCATGTATGTGTGCATATATATATGAATGTGCACGTATATGTAGATGTGTGTGTATGTGCGTATGTGGGTGTACATATATATGTGAGCGCATGTGCGTACATGCATATTTATGTACATGTATGTGTGTGCATATATGCGTCCATATGCATGTATACATTAGAATGCCTATGTATGTTTGCGTATGCATGTGTGGGATATTTATATGCATATATATGATTTTATGCATGTGCATGTGTGTATAGTGTACGTACGTGCGTGTATATGTGCATATATATATATATATATATGTATGATCATGTATATGCGTCTTTGTACACATATGTATTTGCATATATATGTGTATGTGGGTGTATGTGTGTATGTGTTTATGTATGTGTATACAAGTATGTGTGCATATATGTATGCATGTATATGTTTCCGTGTGTATGCATATGTATGTGTATGTATATGCATATGTAGACCAGGTCTCCTGCAGACGTGTGTTAACTGCACACTGATGCATACTGTGTTTTTTTTCCAGACAAAACAACTTCGCATACACGTTGTTGACAATGCAAGCAGAGGAGTCTCTGATGAATAGCGAGTGTCATGCACCATATAACTGAACCCCCACTGCATTGTAGGCCAAAGTTGGTGTACCAAAAGCTAAGCATCATGTAACCCTGACAGAAACCTACAAAGGAGCTCAGGCCCTGTCAGTAGCGGCATGCATAACCCACCTACGAGTAGGCTCTGGTGCCTAGTAACCAAATCACAGTCATGGATCGGATGGCATTGGCGTGGAGAGAACTCCCGTAAGCCGTGGCGAAGGCAACCCTTCTAAAAGAAGCAAATCTCTGATAAAAAAAAAACATTTAGCACAAGACAATTATCCGTAATAAGCAGTCCGGCAGTTTTATTTTTGCTGACTAACTTGCTCTATCTTTTTGCTGGATCTCAAAATTTTAAACTGAGAGAGAAGGATAGAAAGAGAGAGAGAGAGAGAGAGACTTAGCTGTCGTACAGATCATTTTCGTCCAAAAACAGATCAGGTAATATGGTCTGCTGCTCCTCCATCTGTTAATTGAACAAAATATTGTTATAGCCAATACTTTTTCTCGCTAAAGAACAAGGAGACCTCTTTCCATCCACAGTCTAAACATAGCCATTTGTTTAATTACATCCTATGTAGATGTGATAATTTGTGAAAGGTTTGAAACGTTAGAGTAATTGATGATGCTTACTATGGCATAAATCATGTGTCAGAACCACTCCAAATTACAATACGCAAAATCGTTTCAATGGAGTCAAAGTGTCTAATTATATTGATGTCACAACATTGAAAAACAAATACACTCAAGTAACGCTCCTATATGGCATTCCTGTTGAGCTCCTGACACATTATGGTGGTAATACACATCGTGCGTTCCACTCTTTCATACTATCATTATGGCATTGTAAACCGGTTTCTTAAGGCTGGATAGATGTCATTCTGATTATGTTGCAAATGAAAGGGTACAAGGTTTGACTGTGGAGATTATTGGGGTATCTCGCTGCTGACTGCGGGTTGAAAGATATTTGCACGGTTCGTGATGAGAACATCAAGATATACCTTTCTGATATCCTTCCGGAGTCCTTATCTGGTTTTAGAGCTGGACAAGGGGCGTTGATATGGTGTTATCTGCTAGTGAGCTTTTAGAAAAGTGTATTGAACACCGTATGACGCTTAACCAGATATATTAGATTCCAATTGGAAAATATATTTCCTACTTACCTGTCATATTAAAATTAGTAAACATTCCAAAATTAAATGGAATGTATCCAGTAGACAAATATTTGCAAGTAAAACGAGGGAGCTTGTAAAAATAAATAATCTTTTAAACCAACGCATTTCAAGTAGAAACGTTATTACGTACCTATGTGCCGGGTCAAATTTATACAAATTCCAAATATCACGTAAAATAATCAGTAAGAAAATAAGTCACAAGAAAAATATAGAAGTTTTGTGCAAATTGGTGAATTTCTAAACCATTTCAGATTAAAATACTATCACACACTAACAAATCATGTCGAAATTAGTCTATATTCCAAATATGATTGAAAATTATTCAGTAGAAAATAATTACAAGAAGCAACATGGTGCTTGTGTAGATTCGTGATATTTACACTAATGCATTCCAAGTTAAAACAAATATTTACGCACTTACATGTTGTCAAAATTAAGAATAATTTCAAATATCACAGAAGAGAAAAGCAGAAAATACGTTACAAAAACAAAGCACATATGAATTGGTGATTTTTGTACTCAATGCATTTGATGTGAAAACATTATTACGTACTTGCATCGAAATTAGTATGAATTCAAAATCTCACGCAATATGGACGAGCAGAAAAATGATCACAAGAAAAAATGTAATTCTATGAATTGCTGATAATTTTATCCAACATGTTTTTGTAGAAACAAGTGAAGCAGGCATGCTACCACCTGGATGCACGGTGAACGAGGCATAAAAATTACTAAGTCCGGCCCCCCCCAACCCACATTTAGCTCCAGAAGTCCCCAGGGGACGTCAGATCCTGGTGTAAATGAACAGACGGTGCAGTTTTAGACCTTAACATATGAACATTTGACTTCTGCATCATGCAAACAAAGAAATAACTAAGTGCATCATTTGCCCCCGTTAAATTCCAAAATTTCCCAAGACTTTAACATATTTAAATTAGTGTTCACAACCATGCAAAAATGCTAAATACACATACACAGAAAACGTTGGCCAAATATGGTAAAAAATGGTGAGTTTATTAGCCCTAAAAATGTCCCAAGGGCACACCAATAATTATCGCGAAGTATAGAGAAACAAAATTATATAGAAATCAGTTAGTTACAAATTTAAGAAAGTTTTATAAAAGTCCAAAGCATCAATTTTTTTAATAAGCACAAAAGTGTCAATTTTAGCCATTTATTACCCGAATGGCATGTCTAACGGAGCAACCGGATTTTTCCAGAAAATCCGGTCATCCGGTATGTTACTTCTTAATCATATCATGTTTAGTGTCTGTGAAAATTTTCAAAAATCCCAAGGCATAGTTATGTAGAAAAGTGCAGACAGAAAAACGGATGAGCGGACTAACGAGCAAGGGTGAATTTACAGGTCCACCTTCCTTTGGTCGGGGGACCAAACACATATTACATTCATACCTGATATGGTTAAATTAATGCAAATTCAATATATCATTTAGAACAATACATTTAAAAATACTTCAAGAAAAAATAGCGTTATTGATTGTGTAGATTTGTAGTCCTTCAAACGAACACACTTCTTAATAGACTTTTTTTCACTGGGCATTTAAAAATAAATTCTCATGGAGGGAGTGTTGAATGTTTTTTATATATGTTTATGGGACTTTCTATACTTTAATCTTTAGTCTTTAGTATTGCTCATAAAAACTCTAATTTTTAGTACTCTGAGGGCCGCCTTTCTAACTAATGCTTTCAGTACCATTTTCAAGTCCTCCCGGATTTTATATTTTTTACTAGTGATATAAATGAATATTTTTCTTCCAAATGTGTCGGGTAAAAAATTGGTTTTAGTAATGCCCTCAGTTTCATTTTTTATTTGAATTACTGATTAAGGTAGTTCTATGGAGGCCTCCTAATGTTTTCACGGCTAATCTTTCGAAATTGTTGCTGTTTTATTTATTATATTTTGCTTTAAATAGTTTAATGATAAGGCAAATATTCTTCTATACAGATTTAACGTACTATAGAAAACTAGTTGCTTTATCTTTTGTATGTATTATTCTGTTCAGATTTAAAACAAAATATAATAAACCTCTTTTGCTTTAGGTATAGCCTCGGTAAATAATCTGAAACGAACTCTCTGAGAATAATTTTTTAATACGTGACAACACTCCGTTAATAAGGTAGGCTATAAAAAATAGTGCTCAATTATCTAGAAATAACAAGGGCATGCAATAATATAGTATGTCAATTGGAAGTAAGAAGGTGCTATATTACAATGCACTATACTTTAATAGAAGCAATAGAACAATAATTACAAGAAAAAATACGGTGCTTTTGTAGATTAGGGATATTTTAAGACAACACATTTCAGGTGAAAACAGTATTACGCACTTACATGCTATGACAGAATTAGTATAAGTTCCAAAAACGTTGTGTTGTGTTGAACTTAATTATGAAATACGTAAGTAGAGCTGGTATGTGTTATAATGTAAATGTAATATAAATCTGGTATGTGTTATAATTTACTCACAGTAAATCTTATGTTAGACCAATTAATGTTTAATATCCTTGATAGAGTATATTTTAGAGCTGAAAGGTAGAAGAAAATAAGTGATACAAATAACCAATTGGAGTTAAAATGAGAGAAAGTAAGATAGATAAGTATAGTTAATAGTATATACTTTGCGGATTGACTTCTCCTATGTTGTGGATCAGATTTTAATTGGTTTTAGTACACATAACTATACTTTTTCAACAAAATTGTATATTAGAACAACAATAATTACTGCTTCTTTCAGGCATGTAAAAGCATATTTAATGATTAAACATCTGAATGAAAATCTTAAGTAAAATTCAATATTTTAAATTAAGTATAACTTGAAAATGCATATCTTGCAACGCATGAAAATAGTTAAAGAACATGTTTTTTTTAAACCTGAAAGATTAAGGCCCAACAATTCATTTAGAGATTTGCAATTTTCCAAGAATTGATATTTTCAAGGTGTTCTTTTGTGAACTTGACAGAGTTAAGCATACAAATCTAATTTAAATTGAATCTAAGAACCCCTTGGATTTATTTGATGTTATATACTTTTTTAAAAAAGGTTTCAGTTGCAAATTATACATATAATGGCTAATTAATAGATGATTAAGATTTGAATTGCTCCACGATGTACATAACATGAAATATATTCAGTGAAATTCCTAAATTCAATTGAAATTATATTGGTACGACTTTCTTCGAAAAGTATATAAAATGCCCCTTTAAAATTAGTTAATCTATAAATGTAAAAACGAAAATGTGTGTATGTATGTATGTATGTATGTTCGCTTGTTGTGTATGTCTACAAAAGGCCTTTTTCCGAGAAGCAGTCGATCGGCTCACAACCCTTAAAACTTCCTATATCACATATAAATCATAATATATACCAGTTAACAACGGAGATCGCCTGTCTATTTAATTTGCTCGAATTTGAAAAGATAAATATTCAACATTTTTCGCTCGCTGCATGTGGATTAGGCTTTTTGCGTATGATAAAAACGACACTAATTCTGGCGGTATTTTTCCGGTCGTGGTCGCCGGAAATGTCCTAAAGCAATCAGATTTGGTCAATATGGAAATATTTTCCTTATATCAGACAATAGTTATTCAATTTGGACAATCCCCTTTTCATGGGAAGTTGGTACCCCCCATCTTGGGAAAATAAAAATAAAAAAGCGTTCCTGCAGTAAATGAAATACTACCCCGCAGTCAAAGGTGACCTCATTAAGGCATTAAAACGTGCACCTGCCAATCTAAATAGTTAAATAAATTCAAATGTGTTTCCGTTAGTATTTCGCGGTGGCCCAATGGTTAACGTCGCACGTTTTTTTTCACACTTTAATTTTCAGCTTTGCCTCAAGGTTTCGGGTTCGATCCTCATACTTACCTACCAAAACTGTTTTTATTATTTTACCCCCCCTCAGGAGTTTTGATTCATCAATAACCACACCCACCCCCAAACACACGGGCAACGGCAGGTACCACCCGAAATACATTTAGTGAAATTTTTAATTTCCATTGAAATTATATTGGTATGGCTTTCTTTGAAAAGTATATAAAATGCACCTTTAAAATTAGTTAATCTATATATATATATAAAAGCGAAAATGTGTGTATGTATGTATGTTTTTTATGTATTCCTGTGTGTTTGCGTGTCCGCTAACAACTTTCGACAGACGGAACAGAAATTAATAAACTTGTATCATATAGAAGCTCCATCATTCGCCCGAAAAATATCCAAAAATTGGCCAAAAACATTAATTCTCTTACCCTGAAATCAACAATTTTCTACAGTGCGGGTCAACAAAAACCGTCCTCTCATGATGACGACCGGTTGTACGCATTCGTCAGATGACGTCATGACTTGATTTAGTTTAAATAGTTGAAGAACTGACTACATTTCATGTACGTTGTGTTAGCTCAGTTGATTAGATCCTTAGGTCATTATCATTACGTTTTGGGTTCGAATCGAGGTGTGAGTGTCTTTTTTTTCGATTTTTAAATTTAAATATTGAAGCAGGGTTAATTAAGCCATTTTTTACGCAACGTTCGTTTTTCTGTTTGTTTTTTTTTACTTCGCTTATTCTTAGGTTTTCATTAACACCCCCCATCGACCACACACACCAAAAACACCCGGGTACCCACCAATTTTTTTAAATTTTAATATCGAAACAGGCTTATTTAAGCCATTTTTCACGTGTTTTTTTTTGGAGGGGGTTAGTTTTAACGTTCGTTTTTCTGCTTTCTTTTTTTTTTTTCGATGTTTATATTTAACATCGTTCGTTTGCCTTACGTTAGTTTTTTTGTGTTTTTTTTTCGATGTTTTGATTACTCCCCCACCCCCGGGTACTCCCTGCTTCGTTTTTATGTTTTCTTTTTTTTTTACTTCGCTTATTCTTAGCTTTTCATTAACAACCGCACACATCTACAAACACTCGGGTAACGCCGGGTACCCCCCTCCGCTAGTATAGTGAAAAATACGAAATCTGCATTAATCAAAATATCATATTTAAGCATCTTTTACGACCGGCAATGCCAGCGTTGCTATCCTATGAAAGAACGTTTTAATACTATTTAATTGGTTTTCAGAACAGTTGTTTTATTCTCATTGTGAACATAAAAAAAAACTTTTATACACATGTGCACAACTAATATATATATATATATATATATATATATATATATATATATATATATGTATATATATATATATATAAGTGAAAGTTTATGTCTGTGTGTTTTTGTACGTTTCCCTACACAATACCTCTGTCAATTTTCAATCTAGAGACTCGACATTTGATATACAGGCTACTGAGTGTTGGGAAATCTTTGTAATCGATTTTCGTACAGAGATTTGGCTGTTAAGGGGTACAAGTTCAACGATTTGACATTTGAGAACTCTACCAAACTCCTCCGACAATGTTGGGCCTACACGCTTGAAATTTTAGATATAGGTTTCTTGGACATGGATCTAACTTAATAACTGAATTTGACCCCAAAACAAATGTTAAGGGGTCATAATAGAGGTCAAAGTAAAAAAAATTGACCGCTGTTGTCTACCAAATTACTCAGAAAATTTTTGGTTCAAACATTTTAAATTTTACATATAGGGTATTCAGAGTCAGGCCATTTTAATCGGTTTTGGTCGAAAATTTTAGCTACTACTATATAATTGTATGTATGTATGTATGTTTTCATATCTGCCTAAAACTTTCAACAGAGACGACGGATTTTCACAAAATTGATATCATTTTGAAGCTCGACCTTTAAGACGATAAATATCAAAAGATTGGCTAAAAACACTAATTTATTCACCTTCAACTGGACACTTTTCTGCAGGGTGGGGTTACTTTTTCTTCACTGTTACTGTCGAAAGGCATCCCCTCTTTTCGATTGTCTAGCCTTAATTTAAACCTACGGCACTTCTTGTCTGGCGGTGGTCGTAACAGCAAAACCTCACGTTTTCCCCATTCTTTTCCTCTTTTGCGGTACGAGTTCGAGCCTGCCTTCCTACTATTTTTTTACTCAGCATACACCTCCAAACACCCGGGCAACGTCGGGATGAAATGCTAGTCTATATATAAAAGAGCGAAAATGTGTGTGTTTGTGCGTTTGTATGTCTCAGAAAAACATTCGACACGGGCCACGGATTTTCGCTTTATTGGTATCATGTTCAAGCTGGTACCTTCGGCCGACACATATCGAAAAATTGGCATAAAACATTAATTCCTTCACCGTAAACTAGCCATTTTTATACAGAGTGGGGTAGCCAAAAACCGTCCTCCCATGACAAGATGGCTCTACGCATGCGCCAATGACGTCGGAACATGAATTTTTAAATATTAAAAAAAACGAACTAATTTCTACAACGTCGTCTTTGCTCGGGTCATTAGAGCGAGCCCTCATTAGTTGTGAGTTCGAATCGTGGTGTAAAATGTCTTTTTTTTTCGATTGTTAAAAGTTTTATATTGAAGCAGGATTATTTAAGCTATTTTTCACGTTGTATGTTTTTTTTTTTATTTTTCAGTTTTTTTAAAGAAGTTTTAACGTTAGTTTTTCTGGTTTTTGTTACATGTTTTTGTTTTTCCGATTTTAAGAAATTTCAACACTGTTACGTTAGTTTTTTGGGGTTTATTTATCGATTTTTTAAAAGTTTTAATATTTGTTTATAATATTTAACCAGGATGATTACTTCGCTTATTCTTTTGGTTTTATTTACTCCCCCGCCCGAGTACACACACCTCTAAAAGCCCGGTCAACGCCGCGTACCCCGCTAGTTTAAAATAAAACCATGCACTACATTTTTTGGATTTTATAAAAAATATTTTGTATAACCATTTTTATGCCTATTAACTATACTTTTCTAATTTAATTATTTGTAGCATAAGGTTTTGATATTAAAACATTGTGAATGTGTTATTTTTCATTGATCAGTATAATCTATTTTTGGTTGCAAATACACAGCCAAAATAAAGTAAAACGTTATATGAGTAAATAGCAACATCTCTACCTTCCGCCTGGTATTTAATATATTAAATAGACTTGGGATCTAAAAGCTTATAAAATTTCTCCCTAATTAATCAATTATTCAATTGCTACAACCAACGCAGGAATTGAGGATAAAAGGTCAACCATTTACAGCAAAAGTCGATAAAAAATAATCCTTGTCTGAAGATCTGGATCGATATTTGTGGTAAAGGATAAAAATAAATCAATATGTTATCTTGTTCGTTGAAGTAATATATGGAAGAGTTAGAAAAAGGATCTCGTATGTAAAGTAATATATGTAATATATCTTTCTCTCTTAGTTTCCTTTATAGTTTATTAAAAAGATCACGTGTTGCATTAGATTGAATGTGTTTTATAATGCGGGTTCTTTCTTTTTACGTAATTATCAAAGCTGATATAATCTATGCAATCGAAATCAATAGATTCTTGTTCAAGCGCTGAGCTCACATGAAAGCGAATAAACCGCTGTCGTTATACGCTAAATTATAGAACGTGCACTTGTTGATCAAAATCGATATCCTGGCTCTCTATCATGCCCAATATCGATTATATACAACTCTTCTCCTGCCACTGTCTCTCTACCTATCTATTATTATACATAAGCTAAGTTATTGAACGTTTATTTTCCCATGGATTCATTTCCTTGAAACGAAATATATACTAGAATATTAATCAGTTTAGGGATTGATTTATCTTTGCTCAAATTCTATTTTTCTACTCTTAATCAGCCGTAAGTTATACTCTTCTATCTCCAACAGAGTTTTCTACCTATGTTTAGCTTGTGTTTCATGTTTCTTCAGTAAGTTCGCAGAACTAAAACGCATTTGGGAGACTAACACGTGGTTTTAAGTATTTACATAGATAATTAAATGTGTATTAAGAATTCCACAAAACTCTTAAAGCTCTAGTGTCTCAAATATAAGAAAATATAGTTTTTTATTCTCCTAAATTGAATATCTATCTCATAGTTTATATGTGTTGTATATTTTTACTGATTTTGCCGGACTACAGGACTTGTCTGGCGGATTATCTAGATTAGTGATTTCATTTATGATATCAGTGCCGGATGGAGGTGCATCTTCCCCTGTATGAATCGATGATTAACCATACTAAATGGATCTTATTAAGCGTTTCAAATACTAAATTATTTTAATAGTATGTAAGAGAATTTTCCAGAGCTACGTATCGCCATGTTTAGGTATCCTGTAAAGCCAAATAATGGAAAGATTAAAGAACCTCTTGGAGTTCAAATTTTATTTCGTTTTAGTTTAATTTCTCAACAGATTTATGTTAAACAATCTTAAATATATATTTATTTCTCTAAGAGCATTTGCAAACGAGTGCTACTTATCAGAAACGTGAATGTATATTTACGTTATGCATTGGTATGTCAATAAAAATAATACATTTCCGAATTGGGCTACAATTATTAACATTTAAATCCAATTTTATTCAAATGAACATCTTGTTTTACATAAAGGTCATATTATTAAACATATTTTACGTAAGAATAATATAGTTGCAAATATTTCACATGAAGTTTATATAATTAAATATATTTTACACAAGAATAATATAGTTAAACATATTTTACATAGCCATATTATAGTTTAAGATATTTTATATACTGGTATCATAGTGAAAAATATTTTACATAAGAATCATATAGTTTTACATATTTTACATAAAGATAATATAGTTAAACATGTTTTACATGAGGGTAATATATTTTTGAATATTTTACAAATAAACATACTATACATATGAGGAATATAATTAATGATATTTTACATAAGTATAATATATTTTAAAGTATTCTGGATATAAGTAATATAAGTAATATAAATTATATAAGAATGATATATGTTAAATACATTTTACATAAGAATAGTATTGATATGATTTTAAATGAGAATAATATAATAATAAGAATCTTACATGCGGTTCATTTAATTAAATATATTTTACATATGAATAATGTGCTTAAACGTATATTACATAAATATAATGTGATTAAACATATGTTACATGAGTAAAATATAGTTAATCATATTTTCCATAAGGATAGTGTGATTAAACATGTTTTATATAAGAATAATGTGATTAAACATATTTTACATGAGAATAATATAGGTAATCATATTTTACATAAGGATAATGTGATTAAACATATTGTACATAAAGATAATGTGATTAAACACATTTTACATAAGAATAATATGGTTAATCATATTTTACATAAGGATAATGTGATTAACATATTATACATAAAGATATTGTGATTAAACATATTTTACATGAGAACAATATAGGTAATCATATTTTACATAAGGATAGTGTGATTAAACTTATTTTATATAAAAATAATATGATTAAACCTATTTTACGTAAGAATAATATAGTTAATCTTATTTTACATAAGGATAAGTTATTAAACATATTTTATATAAGAATAATGTGATTAACCCTATTTTACATAAGAAAAATATAGTTAATCATATTTTACATAAGGACAGTGTGATGAACATATTTTATATAAGAATAATATGAGTAAACATATTTTACATAAGCATAATATAGTTAATCATTTTTACATAAGGATAATGTGATCAAACATATTGTACATAAAGATTCTGTGATTAAACTAATTTTACATAAGAATGATACAGTTAATCATATTGTACATAAGGAGAATGTGATTAAACATATAGTACAGAAAGATATAGTTATTAAACATATTTTACATAAGAACAATATAGTAAATGATATTTTACATAAGGATAATATGATTCAAATATTTTACATAAGAACAATATAGTTAATCATATTTTACATAGGGTAATGTGAGTAAACATATTGTACATAAAGATATTGTGATTAAACATATTTTACATAAGAATAATATAGGTCATCATTTTTTACATAAGTATAATGTGATTAAATATTTTTAGCATAAAGATAATGCGATTAAACATATTTTACACGAAGATAGAGTAAAATATATTTTACATTAGGATAATATAGTTAAACATATTTGCATAGGGATAATATTTTTTATTTAATCATTTGGAATATTATTCCCTTCTTCTAGTTGTTGTTTTCACGACGTTTTCGGCCAATTATTCGCCTGGTCAGGTTAATCGCGACGGGATAGGAATGTCGAATCCTCCAACTACATCCACAGCAATTGCTGCCTTCAATAGCTGTTGTCTTCTAACACCGGTTTGGTCAACTAATCCTCTGGCCGGCTTTGGGTGGGATCGAAACCGCTACCTCTAGCTCCACGCTCACCCGGAACCGTAGATATTCTGCTTCTCTGTCCACTGCACCAATCAAGGGCAATCAAGTTTGGATTTTTTCATCTTATCAATCCAATTCTTCTTTCAATTGTCGGGTTATTATATTATTGAATTAGTTTTTTAATTATTTTGAATAATTTTATAATTCTTTTTTATTTAATTATTTGGACTATTATCCTTATCTTGTGTTGTAGTTTTCACGAGGTTTTAGCCAACGGCTATTGAAGGCAGCAATTGCTCTGGATGTAATTGGATAATTCGAGATTCCTTTCGCGTCGTAGTTTACCTGAAAAAGGCCAGAAGTACGAAATGATGTGAAAACAACTAGAAGATGAGGATAATAGTCCAAATAATCAAATAAAAAATATACAATTTACTCATCTCCGAAATAATTCCCAAACTAATACAATAATATAGGGATAATATATTAAAACATATTTTGCATGAGAACAATACAGTTAAGGATAGTATTGTTTAACGTTTTGTACATATGCATGATATAATTAAAAATTTTAACACAAAGATAATATAGTTTAAATATTTTACACTAGCAGTTGTGCAGCATCGGCACATAACGCCGAGTCAAACACAAAATCGAATACATTCAACATCAAGTACACTCAACATCCTCTTACCATCAACGCTTACCCTGTAAACTCAGAGTATGAGAAATTCCCATATGCACGAAAGAAAATCACGAAAAACAAAAATATACTTACTAAGGCTAATGATAATGAGTAAACGTTGGATAAAATGATGAATAAAATTATTACGAACTTGCCAGGATTCGAACCTCTAATCAGACGCATTATCCATTGCGACACAAGCACTGTCCGTATGCCAAGGATGTTACCGCGACTGCATTCAGACAGTGCTAAATTCCATTGACATGTGCAAGTACCTGTATCGTCAAACATGAAACATTAAAAAAATCTTATTTCGAGCATTTTGTGTGGCTACCATATATAGATAAAGGCAATGTAGGGACTCACAACTTTCAGGGGTTTTTTTTTCAATTCGGTGCATCCGTTCGAATGTTTTATTAATGTATGTACAGACACATAAACCAATAAACATTTAGAATTTTATTAATATTATAGATATGGATAATACAGTTTAAGATATTTGTTTGAATATAATATGGCTTTACATATTTTACAAATGGATAATATAGTTTAACATATTTTGCATATGGATAACAAGGTAAAAGCTATTTTAATAAAGATAGGTAAACATATAAATAAATAGAGTTAAATATATTTTGCATATGGATAACAATGTAAAAGATATTTTAATAAAGATAGGTAAACATATAAATAAATATAGTTAAATATATTTTGCAAAAATATACTGAAGTAAGCATACTTTTTAAAGATATGATAGTTATACATATTCCACATAAAAATAATAATAAAACATATCCCAATAAGGATCATACAGTTAAACATATATTCATCAGCTACTATAGCTAAACATATTTGACGTTAGGACACGACATGAAAACATATCTAAAATTAGGACAATATAGTTAAACATATTTTTATAAAAAGAATATGCTTAAACATATTTTACATATGTATAATATAGTTAAACACATTTACATAATGATAATATAGTTAAACATTTTTATAAGGATACTACAGGTAATTATATTTTACATTAGTGTAATGTAGTTAAACATATTTTACATCAGGATAATATAGTAAAACATATTTAGCGTTGGGACAATATATGTAAACATATTTTACAAAATTATTATTTTTCATTTTTTGTTGGTTAGTTGTAGTATCTGTGATAATTTACAACTATGACGAGTTGTAGGTTTAAGTCAAATATTCATACACAACGTAAATAGTTATGTCAATTTTATAGCAATACATTGAGGTTATGTTTTACGTTTCCTTACGTGTAGCCACATATTTAGACTATGAACACACAAAGTGTTTACAAGACCTAGTTTGAAGAACAGAATAAAATAAATTATATTACTAAATTGAAGGGCACACACACTTAGTTACATACACACATACACACACATATACACACATACACATACACATATATGTATATATATATATATATATATATATATTCCGCCTTAAAAGATTATGAGTAACTCCATCTACAATCGAGCTTATTCTAAATTAGTTCGTGCCTCGTTGCTAAATGAATTTACGTGAGAAGTAATTAAACTAAACGTAAGACCTTGCAGTTATACCTTGAAATTCATAAAGATTAGTTGACTATTCTTGACAGAACACATATGTAAACACACGTACGAATTCTAAACTTTATATAAATAGATACAATATACTACTTACGCCGATTATAATTCTCACCTTATACAGTACTGTGTAGAATTATAATTAATGTGCATGTTTATAATTTAGTAAGTGAACACAATTTTCACGTCTTTAGTTATTTGATTACATCTGGCATTGAAAATACATTCCGATGTTTGTCTCTTTTACATACATGAAGTTAACGAAAAGTTCGTCTTAGTAGAGCCAAACAATTTATTTGTATTTTTATTGGTCCATCGCCATATTTTTATATAGATTATTTTGTTATATTTTGTTCTACAGATGGGTTGTTCCAGGAAAAATTGGTTCGTGGAAGTTACGTATGTTTTTTCGCACATAGAGAAGTAAAAAAAATATTTTATGATGTTGTTGCAACCAGTCGAGTTTTATCCGTGAAGATTTTACGAGACCAGATCTTGAATATTAGTCTAGCATCTAGCGTGAATATAACGATTCAGTAAAGAGAGACCAGCAATACATATTCTGTGTAAAGAAGACAATAGTAGAGATAATGCTCGATCATATCGCGCTGTCGCTACTCGATTCGTCCGATCCCCAAAAGAGGTCGAGGAAGCAACACACATGAGAGCGATAATATATTCTGAACTGAATCTGGCGCATAAAGTTAAATAATTGTTTCAGGGGTTGGTACTGTGACTTTAGATTGAGCCAACCAGGTCTGCAGCAATTTAGGTAAGATATTTGATGCAAATCTTCTATTATAGCTTTAACGTCACTCATAGTAGAGAATGCAATTTATTTAGACTGGGTGAAATCGGGATCGGATTGTAAAAGCAGAAATGTTTTGTTTTATAGGCATTAAAATAACAAGATACTTTGTCGCCCATAATACCACATGCTCCACGTCGATGGATTGAGCGAAATGATACTGAACATCAATGCTCTTTGAATTGCTCTCATAAATAGTTGAACTGTCTGCATTCATGACAACAAATTGTTTTAGAATGCGATTTGAATAACATTTATATCAGATTCATATTCTTGTTATCAGTAAAAACAATCATCATTTCACTATTTTTACCAATTTTAGTTATGGGGGTTGGTCTGAGGGGGCTTTCCCATTAGTGCATAAGAGAGAATGTTACAGATTTGGAATACATTTTGGAAATATGAGTCCTGATATTTTCAGACGCACATTATATATATATATATATATATATATATATATATATATATATATATATATATATATATATATACAAAATTGCGAAAATTGGTCAAACTCACTACTATAATCTTACGGTAAAGAAATATCCTCGGTGATAGGATAATTCTGTTCAACTATTGTGAAAGTGCTAATGAGATTGATCTATATTGTTTAACCTACATCGCACATTTAACGTGAAAATGATATAGAGTTATGATCGTCTTGATAATCAAAACTCTTTGTAGTAATCCCATGTATAATTGAATTGTCTGTATGGATGTTAACAAATGTTTTCAAAATATTATTTAGATGATAATTCATAAAGATCGTATTGTTATTTTTTGTTGTGTTCGTCACGTTTTCTGCGAACTGGAGCTGTAGTGAGCATATTTGACGGAGTGGCATGCATGCATGCTGGAGAACAATTATCAATTAGAATATATTTTGGCAATATGATTCCCGTTACTTTTTCGACATACGTCGCATATATTTACAACATGACAAATGTTTGCATGCAAAAATTGTTTAAGGCCACCTTGAATAGTTTTGCATATTGATTAAATGATGTTAATTTCATGCTGAAATTATTGATTATTATTGATTAATTTTATGCTGACATTTTATTAATATTTATCGATTTCCTGACATGGCAGCTGCTAAATGTAAATTTAGTTTCGAACAAAGAATTTTTCATATGAAAACCTCGTTTCCAACAGGTAAAAATAGCATCGAAGTAAAATCAAATTGCGAGCAATTATTTTTTAACAACATTTCAAACTCGCCGTCAAGATATGAATGGCAGAATGAATGTTAAAATTATTGCACTAAGTGATCAGTTGTTCAGAAAAATTGATCCAGCATTCAATATTTAAGATACGATAGTTTTTTTTCAACGAAGTCGGAGATTATTTTTTTTTAAATATCTTGACTAATCCAATTTAAATGAATATTTTGAAGCAGTGTGAGAAATTTGAAATATTCCATATAAATTTTTTAGAGAATTTAGAACTACCTTCCTATTCCACTGACCTTCTTCAGAGCTAAGTAAACGTCCTAAATGCCATCTGTAACTAAATTCTTGTTTAACATTTCCTGTAAATGATCAACTTCTATCCGATTTCCGCCTCAAACGATCACCACGCAATTGCCTCACTAACAACTTTACGATCGGTAGCATTTATTTTTAGGCGCTATTGGTGACTCACGTGTAAACAAACATACAATTTAAACATTATTTTCTATTTAATATTAATGTTTTAGTAACAATCGCCGCCATGAGAATAAATTTTTCATATTTGTAATAAATTTTCCTGGTTATTTTGATACCTCTTACATTTTGAGACAACGCCTAATGTCGTATTTGATTAATTAATCGAAACTATATTTTGGATTGTAATATATGATTTTCTGTAATGTGATTCTAAAAAGAAGTTACCGCTTCTAATGTGAGCAGTGGAAATATAATTGTGTTTACTGCTGGCTATATATTTCCATCTCTGTTTTTTTCTATTATTTATCCTTATTCATCGTTCATATATATGATGAATATTATTAATAATTTTTGTGATATTCGCTTTATATAAAAAAGCATATTCTAGAATTCGGTTATATAGGTTTTTTCCAGTTATTCCGGTGTTAATACACAGAGATGTACCGGGTTAAGAGTGAAAACGTTTTTTTGTGAGTGGCATATGCAATAGTGATAAATCACGTAACGTTAACGTCAATTAGTTAAGTATCAAAGACACAATGCAATAAGGAAAGAGGCGAGTAAATTGCAAACTTCGATAATTCAGAAATTATAAAAAAATGTTTAAAAAGAAACACACGTTGATTAAGGCATAATTAATGTCCTTTCGAGTTAAAACTCCTACTTGTGAGACATCGGCTTAGGGTTATTAGCAGGTTGGATGACCGCGTCCCTTGTTTAGACGAAGTAGGTTCATTTCACATTCGGATTTCGGGGCGGTTTGCTTTATCTGTGTTGGTTAATAGAAATTCTTGTGTGCAGGGCGCTTGCTCAGTTGGTAGAGTGCTTGCCTTGCATGCAAGAGGCTCGGGTTTCGAATCCTGAGTTCGGATTTGTGTAACTGATGATCCCAAATGAGGGCGAAACTCGAGTCTTGAACTTCGGGTTCTTTGACTGTTATGGCTCTTGTGGGCTGCGACGTTGTTTGGCTGTGGAATTTATTTCATACAATCTCTCACATTCTGAAAATCCTATCATAAGTTTCTCGCTTGGTTAGCATTGCTGGATGGCATCGTCCTTTCGAGTTAAAACTCCTACTTGTGAGACATCGGCTTGGGGTTATTAGCTGGTTTGATGACCGCGTTCCTTGTTGAGACGAAATAGGTTTATTTCACAGTCGGATTTCGGTGCAGTAACTCCTCGACATAAATACCCCCGACGAAAATCAGCAAAATCCAACCCCTATAACGTAAATTCCCCAGATACCAGAAAGCCTTCTACTCAAATACTTCTGGACTTAAGAATTCCTTTCCGGGTTCCTGATTTCCTGACTATAGTGACATGCGGATGTTCAATCCTAATGTAAACAGACATAGTACCATTGCAATTATGTCCCATATCGCAGTCCTCCCCACTACACAAAAGTGGTACTGTGCCTTATTTGGGATGAAAATGCAATGTAAAATAAATAAATAATTACATTAAATCTCATATACGTCTCAAATGTTTAGTTAATAAAAATGTAAAGAATATTAATTGTCTTGTTCCAATTGACCAGTTAAAAATGTTCTCGTCTATCTGAATTGTGGTCTCCTAGATTTACTTGATTCTGGGACAAGAATCCATTTAGTCTGGTTGAATATCGATTTAGTGATTTTTCTATAGGCAACATCAGTGGTGGAAAATGCACAATTCCTTGTATAAGCCCCTGTACGGTTAGACATACTAACCGTATCTTATTTGGGTTGCGCATACTGTGATTTTGAAAATTTAGTTATGTACACACACACCGAAATATATATAGGGAAAAATATCCTCATATCAGGTTTTACTGTCAAACTCCTGTATACGAAGACGTTAGAAATTTAGGATAGTGACTAGTGGGTTTGGAAGTTATCTTTTTTTTCATTTAAATTTTGTTAGTTTGAAGAAACCAAGGGACACCCTCCGCTGTTAAGATTTGATTCTGTTACAAGTTACAAGTTAAATTTACATCCGAGGGCACGTTTTAGAATAGACAATATTCCCTTTATGTCTTCTATCTGTATTTTCTTAAACTTGGCCGTCTATGAATTGCTTCTAAGTATTTCTAAAGGTTATTTTTTCTTAGGGCAGTCTTCCTCGCACAACTGGTATAATATTTCTTCATGTCGTGTTTAGATAAGTTTTTTCGGTCCCGATATTTTGTTATCTTTTCCTGTTCAGCTCTATTAACGTCAAAGTCATTTTTCGGACTTGTTCTATATTACAACATCTGGCTTATTGGCTTTGTCTTTTGTGTTTTTGTCCGCCTGTATGTCTTTGTCGTAGAACACTGTCACTTTTCCATTTGATGTTATCGGTAATGGTTGAGGTTCCCAGATGTTTAATGACCTGTTTATTTGCATCTCTTGCAGATCTTCCATATTGTTTTGGTGGGCATTGTAATGACCATCGGCTAGAACCATCTTGCGTCCAGATATTAGGTGGATTGGGCTTTCAAGAGTCGAGTTACAAAATATGCAGTAGTCAGTTGTTTGTAGGCCAGCTACTTTCTTAAATGCATGTATGAGTAAGCCTTGGCCTTGTGCAGCTATAATTAATTGTGCTTCCTCAAATAGAAATTTGTAAATTTAAGCCATTGGAGTGAAACTCCCTTGTCAATGTAGTTATGGTTATATTATTCTATGAGTCTTCCTGCTCTCTTTTGTTGTTGCTATCCTTCTAGGCGTGTTTCAGTTCGCTTTTAGTATACACATATATCTTCTTTCGGGCGATTAGGGTTGCTGGTAGTCATATTATTCTATTGTGTTATACAGTGTGTTGCCACTGACATTTTCCTCAAGCTTTGTAGTTGACGTTTGTTGCGGCAGAAATTTGGTTTATGTTCGTTCACTATTTTTTTTTTTTTTAGGGTCAGAAGCACATGATATATTGACATATTCTTACAATTGAAGCTCGGTATGCGTGATTTATTTCAGTGGTGCCTTAACCACGTTCCCTCCGTGGTGCATACAGCCTGTCCAAGCATTGATGTGCGTAAATGACAAATTAGGGCCAGCATTTTCCGAGTGTTGGGTAAAGGTTATTGCTGCAGTTCTGTGGCAAATTGATTATGCCAAATCTATAAGAAAACAACGCGTATTGCCAATTTATTGATGGCAGCAATTTTTTCTTATTCGGTGATACTTATGATGAGAGGATATTTTTAAGTCGATAGAAGTATTCTCCCTGCAATTTCTTTCGCTGAATATCATGTTCAGGTATTTAATTCTCCCCTACTCCAAAGTATTTATAGACAGCATCTCCTTCAAGATTTTCAATAGAGCCATTGTTAAGATTAAGATGTCCTGATGCTGTCTTACTTTCTTTCTTTGTGATGCATTTAGCGCATTTTTCGAATCCAACCTCCTTGCAAACGTCATCTATACAATATTGTACAATGTCTATCAGAGAGACAAGTTGTTTCTCGGATTCTACATAGAGTTTGAGATCGTCCCTAAAGAGTAGAGAGTTTACACTTTTTTCCTCTTTCCTTCTTCCCATACTGAGATTGTATCCGGCATTGGATCGTTTAAGTAGCTTACTTAGTGGACCCAATTTGAGGCAGAAAAGGAGCGGTGAAAGGATATATCCCTGGAATATTCCACGCTTGATCTTTATGTTCAGGGTCTATATCATTTCTTCCGTGTGCCGTAGCATAATTTATGTGCACAATCTGGCCATTTGCTTCTGAAGGAATAATTTAATATCTGTGTGCACATTGTGCAGCTCAAAACTGCGAAGTATCCAGGAATGAAGTATACTCTCTTAGGCCTTCTTGTAATCAATCCAAGCCATGGACAGATTTATTTGTTTTCTTCCGCAGTCCTCTGGTATTTTTCTATTTACAAGGAGTTGATATTTTGTGCCATGCGTTTTCCTCGTACACCATATCTGCTAATTTTCGAGGTAATCGCCAGAAACCAGATGGTCATATTTGCATCAGCGATTATCTCACTTTAGAGCTTGTGGGTTGTTTTAAATAGCAGATTGGTCGATATTCGTTAGCCATGTGGGTGTCTTCAATTTTGGGAATACGTGATCTACTGTCTAAACTAAGCCAATCAGGAGGTTCTTCATAGCAACTGATGATTCTATTGAATGCCTTGACATATTGATGAAGTGCGCTCTGTTTTTTCCGCCAGAAATTTGGTATGTGGTCTACTCCTGGGTCATAAAATTACTGCATTGAGCTACCTTCAAGCTGACAGCTTATTTGGTAATTATTAGAGCTGGCATCTTTTCTTTATCCTTGTTCTCCTCTTTGATGGTAACTATCAAATTATTTTTATGTACTTTACTTTATTCATAGAGTGGTATCCAGAAGTTTTCAAGTTGTTCTTGAGTTGGTGAGGAAGTCCTCTTTATTTCTTCACTATCGATATTCTTATAAACCATTATTGAGTTTGTTGCAAACAAGTTTATTTATCCTTTCTTCTTCAAAGTTTGTGGTTTGGTTTAGATTGGTGGAGCTAAGGCTTTGTTTCAGCCTGAGGTTCTGACATCTTAGCTTTAAGCTGAACTAGGTTTTGGAGGGAAAAGTAAGTTCTCAAATTATTCACCTGGTTATTTAGTTTTTTTCCTGGGGTTTCAGAGGGCAGACATGCAGATATCCGGGCAGTTTCCTGTCGGGGTGTATCTATTTTTTCTTTGACTTTTTTTCCAGGCTGTAGTATATGATTTTATCTTCATGTTTCCTATATTTCCTGTCTCGGTGTTGGGGTAGGAGTTTGAACTGAATAAACCATTCTGCCCCGCAGGTTGTATGATTCATTTCACTTAATGGGCATTAATCGGAGTGATTCTTACGAGAGCATCATTGTCTTTTGAAATAAGCCTCTTGAAGACTTTATTCATATTAATTCTTACTAGTCAGGTCGATTTTCAACAACCAGACCTTGTGGCATCCCTAAACTGTTTGTCAGCTGTTCCTCTAATTTAAACTATTCGACACCCAGTGTCACATGTTAAAGTGGGGCATACTGTTGGCATATCTGCCCTTATTTAAATTGTGTTGTTACATTATTTGGTATAGTGACACGTCAGGTATATTTCCGGTTTACTGTCGGTAGGTATCTCATACTCAGACTCATTGACATCATCTCCGGGAACTGTGTCAGGTGAGAATTCGTTTTAATGTTTTCTTGTTGGGTTTGGCAGATCTAGGGTATAGGAGGTGGATTTCTGACTGGAAAAATGTTGTTTTTAGCCATTTCAACGACATCGATTTTAAACTTAGATATTTGGTCCACAGAGAAGACATTGTTCCTTAGAAAAGTAGATTTCTGACACGTTACCATTTCCTTCTAAATCTCTTTCTTGTTTGGGCAGTGATCCTTAAAAATCTTTTGCCATTGCTTACAACTTTCTGTAAGTTTTTGATGTTTATTTTAGCATATTCCATTGACCAGATCAATGCCAATTTTTCCTCTCTACTCCATTGGGTTTGGGCAAATTCAGCAGTGAATTCAATGAAATCAATCGCTGCTTCACTAAAAGCTTCGTTCACAATTGACTCTCTAATATCTTTTGTGAGATATTTTTTTTTTACTTTAGATACAATTGAAAATAAGTTCTTATTAGTTGTTATTGATATTTTTTTTACTTTCGGTATTTTACTTAAGCCTCAAATACTTTTTGTTTTCTCCCGCATTTCCATACGTTGACTATGCGAAACAGTGCAGAATAAGTTTGTTCTCCTAAATAGACCACATTAATTCGTCATAGTGTCTTTTCCTAGTAATCTTTGTTTGAAATTGCCGGATTCCAGGACTAGATTCTTACTGGTCTGCTGGAGTGTCCAGCTTAGTGTTCTTACTTGTGGTAACACCACTAGGAGAAGATTCACAATTATTTACCTCGTGTGATTCAGTGCCTTGCCATGCTGAGCGGATCTTTTTATCCTGCGCGATATCCTGCCACTTTGTGAATTTTCATTTTCATTCAAATCTGAATATTTGGTAAGGTTTTACTTTAAATTAAACGTACCCCCATACCTGGTTAAACCCCTGTACAGAGATTCCGAAGACACGCACGGTTAGTGTTTGTTAGGCATTCAATTCTCTCCATTCTCTCTTTTTTAATTGTCTTCCTTGAAGCAGCCAAACCAGCTGTTAAAATTGCCCTGCTTTTCATTGAAACCAACCGCAGGCTCTTTTTCGCATCCTCGCTGTTCCCTTAAGTGCAATTATCTGGATCATTTTTGCACTTGATTTACCAGGAATATTAGTTAAGTAGGACTTCGGATGTTCTTCATAAGTCCTGTGGCACCTATGATTACTGGTATGATTGATATCTCCTTAAGATTAGTTTCTTTTCATATCATACATGAGACCTTGGTAGTTGGTATGTTTCACTTTTTCATCTCTGTTCAGACACCCATCATTAGGAACACTCACTTCAATCAAGGTTGCAACTGTCTTTTACTCATACCATATAACTATGCCAGGTTTCACAGCAGCATGTTCAAGGTAGGTGGCTGTAGGGATTACATGTACGTAATATATGGTATATAAGTCATTTCCAACTGTTGTCAAGTTGATGTTCTCAGGACTTGATGCTACACTGGATGTTTAATTTTTTACAGATGGTCCAATGGAGGTACTTACATATCCCATCATGTCTCGGTGTATAGTAGCCGTCCCCTAGAAGAACCTTGCAACTTGATATCAGATGACTGACACTTTCCAATTATGCATGGCAGAACCTGCATTAAGTATCATTACTGATCCCTGCTATCTAATTGAATCCATTGCACATCAATTCCTGGTCTCGAGCAGTCATTATGACCCTTTCCTGATCATGGTAGAGGGCTCCCCTTTTGAGCCATTCCAAGGAACATTTTTATCTAAGTATTCCTGAGAGAGTTCCCTACAAAATACTTTGCACGCTGATGTTGGTCTCATTCTTTATGATTCATACTTTGCAAGTTCTCGGTATATTTTTGCCAGCTCTTTCTTGCTATTTCTGTGGCACACTTGTTTGGTGTTTCCTCCTCATCTGAGAGACAGCTCTGAGCAAAATGCTTGTCCAGCTGGGTGACTGATTTTGTTCTGCTGGTTATTGTCTGTTGATATTCGTATACTATTGAGAATGTGCAATTCTGGGAGCTTCTCAGATACTGCCCGGTGCCCACAATAGTTGTCCTATGTTGATGATTGATCTCTGAGACCAGATCTCCTCCTCCCCTGAGGTAATTCAGCCTTGGTAGACACTGATTTCTATATATTATTTTATCAAGCCTTAGTAGCTTCCGTGTCTTTACATCTGACCGGTTGATGTATTTTTGTGGCTAATCAATGATACCAAAGATGTAAGTTATTACTGGCATAGCAAGTTGGTTGATAGCAGTAATTTTATTTTATTTGTGAGTTGTGTTTGGCATATTTTCCTCAAATATTCTTTACTAATCTTCTCCCTCATCTTGGCATCATGTATGTTCTCATTTTCCTCAATGCCAAGGTACTTATAAGGCTCGTGCTCCCCTAGATTCCTGATATCGATGTTTTCATTAAACTGCATATTTTCCCAGCTCTGAGTGTACACTTGCCACATTTATCCAGGCCAAACTTCATTCCGATGTCATTGGAGGATGTTTTTACTACTTGCAGAAGCTGGTGCAGATCCGTGTTGGAGCTGGCATACAATTTAAGGTCATCAATGAAGAGCAGGATGTTTACTCTCTTGCTTAGATCTTGATGGGGTCCCTGGCTCAAATTATAGGGGCTTGCTTAGTGGGTCTGTTGCCATACAGAAGAGTAAGGGAGATAAACTGTCACCTTGGAATATTCCCCTTTTGATTTTTACTTCAGGGATGATGGTCTTTCCTCCATTGTGATTTAATGCCATTGTGGTTTTTCACATCTGAAGATGAGCCGCCAGTGTTTGTCTAATTATCAGGTGGATCTTGTATAACTCAAGGCACCGAAGTAACCATGAGTGTGGCACGCTGACAAATGCCTTCTGGTAATCGATCCATGCCTGCTCAGGTTTCTTTACCGCTTTATAGAGTCTTCTAAGAAGGTCTTGTTGGTCAATAGATTGTCTTTGGTGCCGGGACATTTTCTTCTGCACCCTACCTGCTGTTTTTCATGATAGGTCCAGAAGATAGGTGGTCATATATATCGTCGGCTACCAGATCAGTGAAAAGCTAGTAGATAGTTGCTAGACAACATATTGGTCTGTATTTATTTGGGCGTTGTGTCTCCTTGGTATTGTGTATTATGCTGGTGCCCCCCTCTGTCAGTCAGGGTTGTGTTGCTTCTTCACCTCTTAGACCCTGCTGAATCAATCACTGTATTGATGGCGGAATGCATTCAATTGTTTCAGCCAAAAATTTTGGACATTGTTGATGCAAGGTGCTTTGTGGTTGGATAATTGTGCTTATTACCGTACCAGGAGTTATGACTGTCTCTGGCATCTGAGGCTTGGTTTCGTTGAGTTGAATAATATCTTCAATCCACTGGACTTTTTTATTGTATTTCCTTCTGTTTCAAATAGAGGCCTCCAGTAGTTTTCCAGGTCTTCCTCTGCGTGTGGAATATCTACAGGAATGGTATCCCTTTTAAGCTGCATGTAAAAAGTCCTTTGGTTTGTTTTAAATTGCCTATTTTGAATCTGTGAGTTGATCTTGTTTCTCTTGTTTTAATCCTCTGGGCAAGTGCTAATATTTTCCCTCCAACTCCCTAGCATTATTAGGCGACCCCACAATGTTCTCATGGAAGTAGTTGGTACAGATTTTTTGGTGGTGGTCTTAAGCCGACCCTGTACAGAGGGAGCTGCAAGGAAATGTTTCATTTGGCTTAGTTCCTTCCTGCAGGGGTTCAGTTGTTTTTGCAGTTAGGTCTTCCAGTGTGGTGTTTGTCTAGTGACTCTGGGCCATATTCGATGACTGTAGTTGAATGTTCGAGGGTTAATTGTTCTGTCGATGGAGAGTCCAGCTACACATGTGATATGGTTGAGTTCTGTGAGCGTTACTACCTCTTGAGAGCGATGTTAACTTTGGCTATAACATTCTTTGCTCTTCCAGCAGCTTGGATCAAACGTGATCTGTCCGTAATTCTCATACACCTCACCTCTTCAATTGTGTTGCGGAGCTCCTCCTCCTCCTCCTCCTCCACCTCCTCCAAAGCTAACTGCCCATCCTGTGTTTCTGGGAGTGCAACTGATGGTGGTGGTGGTCTAGGTGATTGTGGTGGTGATGCAGATGATGTTATCCTGCTAGGTGATGTAGATTCCTGTGTTGGTGTTTGTGGGGGTTCCAGCAGAGAGTTTGTGAAGGCAGGTGTTATGTCAGCGAGAGATTCCAGTAGCACAGTAGTTCCAGGAGAGCTTTTCATTCCCGATATACCCGGATGTCTTACATAGAATTCTTTGAGCATTCTTTTCTGTAATGTCGCAGGAATTACGACCCTGTAGCTATATAACAGGAAGTTATCGCAAATTGAATAAATTTATTCATCCAGTTCGTTATTGTTGATCCTTTCTTTCGTGCGTATAATAAATTCGTCCACCTCTGCCTTACTCTTAATTTCATCAAGCGTTACTGGAAGTAGTCTTATTGTGTCACATAAAGTATTTTTACTTCAACTTCCGCTTGAATAGCTGCGATTACCATATCATCCAATGGTTCTGTCTGCTTAGGTATTAACCTTGATGTCTGACATCTGCATGACTAAATCTTTTATACTGTACATACTCCATTTGAAAATTCTAATTCAGAAGTTTTGAGTCTATTCTCCGTATGTTTTGGTAGTCCTTTTTCGATCCGAAAATCATTAATAATGGTTTGTGGTCTGTAACAGAAATTGCATACCGTGTAGGAAACGATGAAATTTCTTTACCGCGAATATAATGCTTAGCGCCTCTTTTTCATTTGTGAGTATTTCTTTTGGCTGGCAAAAGTGATCGGGATGAATGTGCTATTAGTTTCACTTTACCATCATCCATTTTGTGTAAAATGCATGCTCCTATGCCATAAGAGCTGCCATCACTTGCAACTATTATTTCACGCTTGGGATTATAATGTGCCAGAAACAATCAAGCGGTAAAGCCTGTTTAATTTCCCGAAATGATTCTTCCCACTCTTGCGCCCAGACCCATTTTTTGTCTTAAGAGCTCATTTAACGGTGACTTTATTTTATGCATAATTGCCACCTTGTAGTAATTGGCCAAACCTAAGAAGCATAATTGCCACATTGTCGTAATTGGCCAAACTTAAGAAACATTGTAAAGGCGCAATATC
Organism: Euprymna scolopes; assembly: GCF_053919585.1. Lineage (NCBI taxonomy): Eukaryota > Metazoa > Mollusca > Cephalopoda > Sepiida > Sepiolidae > Euprymna > Euprymna scolopes. The sequence goes on from NC_136497.1 coordinate 119,103,136, forward strand.
TCTGGAGCAGGCAATTTTCTTTATTGCACTCGATCCATCTGGATCTGGATTTCTTTCATGTTTATTGATGATTTGCCCCAAGTATTTTATCTTCTCCATGAAAAATGTACATTTTTTCTGTTTTACTTTACATCCATAATCCTGTATCCTTTTCAATACTTGATTTACATGAGCTTTGTGTTGTTTACTAGCGCTTTTCATAAACACATCGTCCAAGTACCCAAGTGCGAAATCTAACCCATTAAACATAATGTCTATAATTTGCTGAAAAATCGTGGGGGCGACTTTGACCCCAAAAGTAAGACTGTTAAACTTGTACACTCCTTTATGGATATTAATGCATCGCAGCTTTGAATACTCCTCATCGACTGGAACTTGTAATTACACGTTACTGAGGTCGATTTTAGAAAAATATTTCCCTCCACTCAGTTTCGCAAATATATCTTCAGGGCTACGAAGAGGATAATGCTGACCTTGTAATGTCCTGTTTAAGCCTGTCGCGAAGTCAGCCCACGCCCGAATCTCCTTACTCTTCCTTTTCATGTAAACCGTTGGTGCAGCCCACTCAATGTGATCAATGTTTCCGATAACACCCATGTTTTCGAGTCTTTCTAATTCACCATCTATCTGTTCTATAGCGGCGTATGAAACATTTTTTTTTCTGAACACTGTCTGTTAATTTACTTTTACGTCGAATTATGCTACCGTATTTGTACACGTTCCCAAACCTCCTAAAAATACTTTTGGGAATTTTTCTTTTAACTCCTTCTTCAGTTTTTCTACCTCCACATTCGAATCCTCGACCTTTTGGCAAAATGAGCTTAAAGGCAGATCCCATAGGCTAAACTTTTCGAACAGATCAGTTCCAAAGAGGGTGGTTGATTTTCGCATGAGAAGAATTCTTGCTTTTTCGGACCTGTTCTGGAAAAATATTCGTCAATAATTCTCCTTCGATGGTAATTTTTTCGCCACTGACGCTTCTCGCCGTTTTATGTGATTTAATTATAGTGGCTCTTCCAAGCCTCTGCCATGTCCGTACATTAATAATGACAATGTTAGACCCACTATCAAGCTGTAGCCTTACATTCTTTTTAAAAAAATTGACCTGTACATATTTCCGGATATTTTGTTCCTCATGTTCAATTTTCGTAAGTTTAATGGATGTCTTTCTACCAGATTTTTTTCTACAATGTGATGCTTTATGTCCTTTTTGGTGGCAGTTGCCACATTGTTTGAATTTGTAGGGACACTCATTGTACCAATGTTTATTTTCACACCTCCAACATGGTACAGGTGGATCTTTTCCCTGTTTCTTTCTCTGGTTATTTTTTGAAGTCGAATTTTTCTTTTGATGGATCTTTTTATTATGCGACACTCCGCTTTTCTCTATGTAACAACTGTCTTGTTTCAACGCAATAAACCCTTCACAGTCTTCCACTAAGTTTTGTAGTGTTAAATTCGGTTCGTTTCCGACTTTATTTAAAACACGGCGCCTTATTTCAGCCCTAGCACAGGTATTAAACATTTAAACTTATCTGATGATATTTCCTCCAGTTTAAAATCGTCGCAATGCTTGTTCAAATATTAAACATTTAAAATTATCTGATGATAATTCCTCCAGTTTAAAATCGTCGAAATGCTTGTTCACTATACTTGCATAAGTAGTGTAGTCGTCTTCCTTTCTTCTAGTAACATTCATAGATTTATATCGCTTATGGAAAAGAGATGTTTTTTTATTACATTTTCACCCCAAACAAGGCACATTGACACTTTGGTGTAGGGGGCTACTATCAGGGGCAGCAACTACTGGGGAACTATGTTGGGATTTGGGCAGCAAGATGTCGGTTCACGTTGCACGTGAACTTCTGCATGTCAGTACAGTTAGGGAAGCAGGTACCTGGAATGGAATTCCAGAGTCTAGAGGTCCTGGAGAAGAAACTAGTGGAGTAGAAAGATATTTTACATCTAGGGATCTCTACTGTGTGGGGTGGGATTTAGCTGCCTGTACAGTTTGTCGAGGGTGTCTACGTCATGGGGGGGCAAGTGTCTGCAGTTCGTCAGAGCATTCCCCATTAAAATATTTCTGTAATTATCGTAACTGTTTCTTGGAAGCTCAACTCACTGATCTTTTTTGGGAGAATAAAATTCACGAACTTTTTTGCGGAGAATAAAATTCACGAACTTCCCAATTTTCGTAACAAAAGATTAACTTTTTTCGCGTCTGAACAGGTATTACAATCTGATATAAAATATCCTCATATCGTCTATAGTACTGGACGAAAGTAGCATCGTCTTCTGGATTATAATTAAGATTTTCAAGAGCGACGCACACAGCTGTTTGAGACAACGCGTTATGATTATCGTCCGGTTTAGTTAACTGTGTCGCCTCCATAATTTTTCCTTATTCCTTCTATGTTTTCAACAATATTTCTTCGAAGCGTTTCCGTTGTTGAAACATTTTTTCTTCAAATGCTTGTTTAAATATCTCTTCGCTTTCTACTTGTTGTTGAAGTTGCTACTTTGGCAACAACGCTAGATTTTGCTCTGTCTGGAAGTGGAACAATTCCAACGGTTAATCTTTGAATTTCGCATCCATCATACGAACGCAGTTTACAATTTTCGCTTTATTAAAGAAATATTCCTTCGTAAAAAAAATTAACCAAGTTATCTTTCTCAATGCTTTTGTTTAGTAGTCCTGTTGTAACTTAATTTGTTGAACGCTATATTTTTAGTCTTACTAGAAACAATGCAGCGAAATAACATTTGTTTAACATTTTTTTTTATTTGCACGCGTTTTTACGTAGCAAAATTAAAATCCGTCGCTTTAACTAGCCGACGCATTCGTATGGGAAACTTTAGTTTTTTTTGCCCTCTTTGCCTTTTGCAAAAAATAACTTGATTCATTACGTGTTGCTAAGCACAAATGACGTACGCCAGTAATTATTTTTCACGGTCTGTCTCTTGTTCTCTTGACAAAATTAAGCTTTTTTTTTTTCAAATCCCAGATGTTATCGAAATAACAATAAGCTAACACTATGCTAGTTGGTTTTGCACATTTAACTTTGCAGAGGAAAATTCTTATCATAGGAGAAATGGCTTCTGGTGAAGAAAATAATGAACCTTCTCCCCTTCCTAAAACACTTGGTAAGTGTGTTCAATTATTAAATAATTGGCAACATTCGCGTTTTTTTGGTGTAGATTTTGGCAGCAAGTTTTGTCCCCTCATCAAATTACTATTGTAATAATTAATTCGCTGTTTATCCTTGTGCATCCAAATATCTGTTGAAATGATGAAGGTGTTCTGCCGTAAAGATTTTACGAATCTTTTTTTTTAATCACTTTTAGTGATTCTCTGTAGTGATGGTCGTGTCGATTCCTTGTCACCAATCTGTTGTGTCGTGGAAAAACAATGAAAATAAGAACAACCAAGTCGAGGTTCGGTTAAGGAACAAGTGTATTAACAATCATGTACAAAGACATGAACCCATGTATACCTGCTGGGCACTCGGCTAACAGCTTAAGTGCAGTCGCATCTCTCTCACCGGTGTTGGAATTACTAGCGCTATTTATAGTACTAATGGGTGTCAATTCCTCTGTTCAAGGAAGGCCGGTATAACATGTCTCTTTTGGGGTCTGTCAAGCAAGACGGTGGAAGGACGCTTGGTCTATCTTGGTAATGGTTGCTATCCTTGTGTGACCTCTGAGTTGGTTGGGGTACCAGCTTTTGGGACAAGAATGTTCACGCCATTTTTTTCCTCTTCCTGCCTGGTGCGTGAATAGGTTGAGGAGCCCTTTTTATTCTGAGAAACGGCCGTCTAGCTTAAATTCCTTTTATTTGACATTTTTTATGGTTGTTGTTCGTTGTCACCGGCTTCTTATTGGTTATTCGAAGCTTCCCTCTACCTACTTTACATAAGTAGAGGGGTTGCCTCCATCCCCAACGCGGGGGATTAAGTGGATGGCCGGGGGAAGACGGCGCACATTCTCTCTTTTTTATATTTTTTTTTTTTTACTTTTGTTAGTTTGAAGAGATCAAGGGGCTCCTTCCTGGGGCTAATACTTGATTCTATTATAATTTAAATTTATATCCGAGGGCTCTTTTAAAAATAGACACTGTTCCCTTTATGGCTGCTATCTGTATTTCCTTACAGCTTGGTTTTCCAGGGATTGCTTCTAAGTATTTTTTAAAGGTTCTTTTTTATTAGGCCAGTTGCTACTGTCACAACTGGTATGATGTTGTTTCTTTTCAGAGACCATGTTGCTGTTAGATCATTTTTAAGGTCCTGATATTTTGTTATCTTTTCCCGTTCTACTCTATTAAGACCAAAGTCGTTTGGAACTGTGACATCGATAATGAGTGCAGTCATTTCAGGCTTGTTCCATATTACTATATCTGGCTTGATAGCCTTGTCTTTTATGCATCTGCCTGCCTGTATGTCTTTGTCGTAGAACACTGTCACTTTTCCATTTGACGTTATCGGTGGTAGTTCATGTTCCCAGATGTTAGACGACCTATCTAGTTGTATCTCTCCACAAATCTTCCAATGTAAGTATCTACATACTTTGTTATCGCGAGCAGTGTAATGACCATCGGCTAGAAGGATCTTGCATCCAGACATTAGGTGGCTTGGGCTTTCCACAGCTGAGTGACAGAATCTGCATTGGTCGTTTTTTTGCAGACCAGCCATTTTCTTCTCTGTTTATTTTTTATTTTACTTCAGTCGAAGTTCTCAGAAATCAAGGGGCCAACACTCAGGGGCTAACACTTGAAGTCAATATGAGATACATAGGTATTCGAATGTTCCATTAAAGTTATTTATCTCTTTTTTTTCTTCCTTTGAAGATTGTAATGCTGGGTGTGGGGCAGCCAAACCAGCTGGCAACATTGCCTCGCATTTTTATTGAAACCAACCGAGAGATCTTTTTAGTATCCTCGTTGTTCCATTAAGTGCAATTGTCTGAATCTCTTTTGCACTTGGTTCACCAGGAATATTAGTTAGGTAGGACTTCAGGTTCTTCTTCATCATTCCTGTGGCACTTATGATAACTGGTATGATCGATATCCCTTTTAGGTTCCAGTTTCTTTTCATATCATACATGAGACCTTGGTATTTGATCTGTTTCTCTCTTTCAGCTCTGTTAAGACCGCCATCATTAGGAACACTCACTTCAATCAAGGTTGGAACTCTCTCTGACTTATTCCATATAACTATGTCAGGTTTCACAGCAGCATTTTCAAGGTAGGTGGCGGTAGGGATTACATGGTTGTAATGTGTGTGCATTCTCATATGTGTAACTAACTTTGATTTGTCAGAATAAGAATATCAACATATTTATCAAAAATATGCTGAGAGAAATCCCAGCTTAATAAGTATACAGCAATTATCTGGTGTTACACGTGGAAGAGATATTTTTAGTGCAACATTTTCTTGTATATTATTTATATTGAGTTTTTAATTTACTTCAAGCAATTATAAAAAGTAGTTGTATAAAACCGATCGATTTGATTGAAAAATAGACGATTTTTCAAATTTGGATCGCAATTAAAAAAATTAAAAATGTGGAACATTCGTTAATCCCTATTCAGTCGAGGGAAATGTCGGATCTCACTGCTAGTATAAAACAGTAGACATCTTACGAATCCACTACTTACACAATTAAACCCGAATAGAACCATAACAAATAGAATAACTAATTTATTTAACTTTATTTTCAAATGTCGAGAATGTAGTTAAAATTATTATTGTAAATTCAAGAATAAGATTAGCAAAGTTAAATTGCCTTTTTCTGTAAGTGTATGTAAGCTATGAACAAATATTACAGAATGGTGCAAGCAAGTCAACAAATGATTTTATGTGAAGACATATTGGATTATGCTGTGTTTTTGTAATTTGTTGAGAGTAATATAAAGTGATCAGTTATCGTAGTAGTTTCAAATCAACAAATATTTATCATTTTAACATTAGTATGAGAACTTGAAAAGAAAATAAAGTTTTCAAAAAAGACAAATGACACGGCGACTTAATAAAGAAACAATTATATTTATGTACATATATATATATATATATATAATTATATATATATATACATATATATATATATATATATATTCATCTACATACAGCCCTGTCTAATTGAATCACAACTCATCAATGCTGCTAGACTAGCACCTCTCCCAAGGCAAGGATTTAACCTAGATTGAACCTAGAACCGGCTTGATTACAGTCGGCAATTTTACGACTCGGCCACAGAAGCGACACTCGCAAATATCCTAGCTGAGTGGCTATTTTAAACAAACATCCGACCACCACTTTTATAGTGCTCAGCTCAAACCACCTGTTTATAAACAATATATATATATATATATATATATATATATATACACATATATATATATACATATATATATATATATATTTAATTGTTTCCTTAGTGAGCCGCCTTGTTTTATATATATATATAATTATGTGTATATATGATTATATATATATATATATATATATATATATATATATATACATCAACACACACACACACACCTATATATATATATATTATATATATATATATATTATATATCAGTAAAGTGACGGGGCGCGATTATGAAACAAAGGACGGAACGTACTTATATAGTTTATACACTGGTTATTAGTTTTCCTCTTCATATTTGTCTCTTTTCTCCATTGAGTTATTCTCTTTTCCTTCTCACATAAATCATGTTTCCTACTCCCATCCCTTTTAGATTTTGTTCAACTGAATGTCTTTTCGCGTACTCTTTTCTCTATGGTAAATGGAATCCGTTTCTTCGAGGAATTCCGTTGTCCTCATCCTTAAACTGCTTCATCCGGTTTTGCCCCAATGGTTTCTTCTTGTGACCCTGTCCCCAAATCAATCTATCAGCCCGATATTCTGTAATTTCTCTCTTCATCTCTTTGATCTTTCTCGCTTACATTTTTTTTAACTCACGAATTGCCTGAGATTCTGTCAAGTGATGCATTCATCTCTCAAATATCTTCCATTCATAGTATTCTGATCACATAACTTTTGTACGAACATTTTTTTCATCTTAGGTGAGGAATGCCTCTTTCATGTAGGTATCTAACAATTATTTATCTAGTTACGTTCTTCTTTAGTAAACTACATATTTATCTGTCTTGCGGTTTGTCGGTTTAATCTCACATTTTATACATTTGATTCTTTGCATATTTATATAAGCGAACACACATATATCTAATTATCATTATATATAATCATATTTTTATTATTTATATAAATACAGATTAGTGCTTCATGATTCGCTATTATCAGTGTAGAAGTAACATATTCTTACCGATTGGGACATATAAACCGAGTGAAAAGGGCACCTAATAATTTATTTGCTAAGCTTTTACCTTCAGACCCCCTGGAAAAGACGCACATGAATTAGGTAATTAAAAAACTAATAAACGCTATATATGTATATATATATATATATATATATATATATATATATATATATATATATATATATATATGAAAGTAGATTAATACCGACAGTGAAAGAACACAAAGGATAACAAAGACGCCAGTAAACCTTAAGACAAAAACTTGCAACCGATTCCAGAGTTTGAAATGAAAACTGCAGAGAGCGAAAAAAGGCCACTTTATTTCAGTGGTTTGTTACATCAACGGAAACCCTTTGAGAATCATATTCAATATGAGGATCGTAGTCCAAATTATCCCCAAAATACCGGTATTGTTTTAAATCTTATAACTTATTTTTATTTGGTAGAGAGAACATTTATATGAAATGAGTTTGTAGTGAACCATACAAACAATACAACAAAATACCAACAGTTAAATCAATTGTTAACCTCGACACTAATGATGTGTCTAACATGAGCACCCATGGTGAGAAATGTTTTGTTAAGAGAATCAATGATTATAACAATTTTCATAGAATAACTTACATAATAATTTACATGATATACAATTTACATATAATAACTTATAATAATTTACATATTAATAATGAAAAATACATGAATGATTGACGGCGTAAAGATAGGACAAAATCTTATAAATTTTATTACTTAAAAGATGAACAGATGATAACTCATAACTTGTTTATCTCATTAAGTTTGTTGTTTACATGACCTTAACTGTAATCAAGAAGCAGCAGACCCGTCCAGAATACCAGGACAATCGGAATTTTAAACTTTGTCAAAATGTGTTGTTTTTTATGTAGGCCAAGGTGACTAGTACAACGTAAAGTAATGTTATATGCATGAGTTTGATGCTATATTGACAAAATGATTTAGTTATGGCCAACATTTTGGTTTTCACTTTACAGTGACCTTGAATTTGCCTTTGAATTCGATATACTACAATTATACATTTCTTGACATATCAGATAAACAAACGAATTTATGCGTAAGAAAATAATGCACCAGTTTTCTATTGGAACAATTCATGTTTTTGCGCGAAAATTCCATTCCACTTCCAACACGTGTATTGAAAGAAATTATCACTTTTACTCTCGCTTTAAATCGTCGATGAACGACACTTGTGTCACAAAATGTGTAGTCAAAGAAATTTGGCTGAAGCAATGTGAAGTTTTGTTTTAAATATATTTTTTTTCGATGTAGTTCATGTATTCATAATTTCTTTAGATTTTTAAGTTGCACTCTCTTCACGTAAATCTTTTTTTTTTCTGTGTCTCATCAAGAAATTTCATGATTAGAGTATCTAGATAGATACAAATCCTTAGTGCCATGATTAACTGCAATCCCTTGCTTTTCTAATGTTTCATAGGAGACATATTTAGAGGTAACGGGTACATATATGAGATTGTGATGAGGGAGAGATGACATAAGACACTTAAAAGTTCTCTGATTGTTAACATAGCGACTGAAAGAGGGTGATCAGTTCTTTTACCACAATAGGAAGTAGTAATAACGTATTATAAAGAAGGGGGCACATTACTTAAGATATGTTATACAAAGTTTATTAATAACGATGATTTCACATTGCATTCAATTTGGTAGAATGACGACACGAATACGGCAGTTACAAATATATGATATGTTCTTTATTATTTCATTTGACCGGTCTAAATGATGAAAATATCCAGGAATTCGTAGTTGTTTCTACATGTTTAAAACTTTCTCCCTCGCTTCCAAAGGAACCCTCCTCTGATCATGTCAGCTCTGTCTCCTATCTTCGTCTCCAACTCTGTCTAACTCCTCTTCGACTCTAGCTCCTATATTGAGAATTATAATTTTTTCAAGAAAAAAACATTATTTTTTTGTTATAACAACACTTCAACAAAGTCCGTCAAAGAATTGTCCCATTTTTTTTCAAAAACCAAACAAGTAAAACACACGAAAAGCTGAAAAGTTCAACTATGAACACAGAATGCTTTTTCACAAAGGAGCATCTGTATGCTGTTTAAAAGTGCAAAAGTTGCGACAAATTCTTGTTTGATTGACAACTTAAATTCAACAATTCAGCTCTGCAACTTGACATATTGACTTAATTTTTTTAACAACAATAATGACCCTAATTTTCTCTGTGTGTATGTATGTGTGTCTGTATATTTCAAAACAATGAAATTATTAACCAAATTTCGTAGTATTTTCACAAAAAGAACAGTCACCTGCCATGACCTTTTATTAAACACTGAAAACTCACTTATCAAAACAGATTTTCTTCTTAACCTTTTACTTGTGTGTGTGATTTCTATAATTTAATTTTTCACTTGGGATTTTATTCTGTTATTTTTTTGCGGCATATCGACATTTTTCTTGTGATAATGTATACTTTTTTCATTGCGTGTATGTGTGTATTTCGGCTAGCTTTTTTTCTTTGACATTGTGTGTATGTGCGTGTGCGTTTCTTTTTTTCTTCTTATTTTTTTTATTTCGTCAACATTTTTTCTTTGTTTTTTTTTCGATGGACGCTTACGCTGTTTCGGTGGTAACGCGAAGTTCTTTTTTTTTTCAATTTATTCATGTTGAATAAATGTGGTCACGGTGACCAAATTCACCATATGTTGAATAGGAGGCATTCATATTAGAGGGAGAGAAAGGACATAACAATAATGAGAGAGATGTTTATACATATTTCAGTCTGTGGACTCTTATAACATATATTTAGAGAGGAGGGTTATCAGTTCTTTTAACACATATATTAGCTATTGCGGAGGTTTTAGATAAGGGATGCACATTCTTGTGAGAGTTACATAAGAAAGATGAGGGAGACAATGATCATATAGATAATTACATACTACCTTTGTTGTAGAAAGACGACACGAAGACCGCAGTTACAAAAATATGAGATGTTCTTTTATTCAATTTGACCGGTCTAAATAGTGATGGCATCCAGGAATTCAAAGTTGTTTCCACATGTTTAAAATTTTCTCCCTCGCTTCCAAAGGGGCCCTCCTCTGACCATGTCAGCTCTGTCTTCTATCCTCGTCTCCAACTCTGTCTAACTTATCTGCGACTCTAGCTCCCATATTGAGAATTCGTTTCTGCCATGACGTCATACGTTTGTCTGTCAACGTGATCGACCAACGTAGCCTAAATATGTATGGTTCGGCACGTTTCCAAACCATTTCTGCAGACAAAGAATTCTCGTTTCCATTTTTTCCTAACCAATTTTTAACATATTCAAATTGCATTGTTCTTTATTTTCTATCTGACCTTTTTTTTAATTCAGTTTTCATAAAAAGATCTGAACAATCAAAATTCCTTTTACAACATATCTAAATTATTTTATGTGAAACTGAAAAATGCTAAAGTCCACATTCCATTTCTGAATCTATTTCTGAACCTTGCTTACAAAGTTCGAATTTCGGTCTATCTAATGTTTTCTTAATTACAATAAAAGTGGAACCTTTTCTTGTAAAACTAATAGTATCATAAATATCTACAGAAAAAGACACACTATTGTTTATCCAGAATTTTTTTTATTTTAAACAGAGATTTTAGTAATTTTCACAATAGTATACAACAGACGCATTTCATACAATAGACATACAACCACAGGGAATAATTTTTGAGAAAATTAAAATTAAAAAAAATGCCTCAATAATCTATTAAAGTCTAAATGCTAGCGATGCTCTAAAAATTGGTAGTTGACTTCTAAGGTAGCCGGAAATCAATGTAAACTAAATTAGAAGGGCAGGATCTTGCCAGCCGCGGTAAGTTAATGGAAGCACGGGTGTGTGTGTCATTCGGTGAAAATTGAATGTATTTGATGGACGCTAGTTTTTGGTGAAATCAATCTTGGCA
>NC_136497.1:119119411-119134411 GCF_053919585.1 Euprymna scolopes
CTGAGATTAAGAAAGAAATATATTTAAAACGAGGGGAATGAGTGGGTTTCGGCCCTGGCACTTTAAATCAAATACAAATAAACTAACATGTCAAGACTTTCGGAAACATGTCTGTGAACACTCTTTTATTATTTATACACGCATTTTCCAAAATGTAATTATATTCCAATATCTTTATCTCTCAATTTTCTTATATATAAAAGACAGGAAAAAAGAGATACAAAAAAATAAGACCGGAAAAAAGAGATACAAAAAACAAAAGACTAGAAAAAAGCGATACAAAAAAAAAAAGACCGGAAAAAAGAGATACAAAAAAAAAGACCGGAAAAAAGAGATACGACAAAAAAAAACGGAGAAAAGAGATACAAAAAAAAAGACCGGAATAAAGAGATACAAAAAAAAGACCGGAAAAAGGAATACAAAAAAAAGACCGGAAAAAAGAGATACAAAAAAAAAAGACCGGAAAAAGTGATACAAAAAAAAGACCGGAGAAAAGAGATATTAAAAATAGACCGGAAAAAGGAGATACTATAAAAAAGACCGGAAAAAAAGAGATACAAAAAACAAAGACCGGAATAAAGAGATACTAAAAAAAAAAGACGGAATAAAGAATACAAAAAAAGACCGGAAAAAAGATACAAACAACAAAGACCGGAATAAACAGAGACTAAAAAAAAAAGACCGGAATAAAGAATACAAAAAAAGACCCGAAAAAAGATACAAAAAAACAAAAACCGAAATAAAGAGATACTAAAAAGAAGACCGGAATAAAGAATACAATAAAAGATCGGAAAAAAGATACAAAAAACAAAGACCGGAATAAAGAGATACAAAAAAAAGACCGGAAAAAAGATACAAAAAACAAAGACCGGAATAAACAGATACTAAAAAAAAGACCGGAATAAAGAGATACTAAAAAAAAGACCGGAATAAAGAATACAAAAAAAGACCGGAAAAAAATACAAAAAACAAAGACCGGAATAAAGAGATACAAAAAAAAAGACCGGAATAAAGAGATACTAAAAAAAAAAGACCGGAATAAAGAGATACTAAAAAAAAGACCGGAATAAAGAGGTACAAAAACAAAGACCAGAAAAAAGAGATACAAACAACGCGTGGAAAGCGTGAGAAAAGTCTAGTTTATAGAGGTTTAAAAGTTCGAAAAAACTACTGAAAATAAAGGGGGCAGCTTATACATGTTTAAAGCGATAGTAACATTTACATATTCTGACCTTCATATACATGTGTATAAAAAAAGCATGCCCATTAGATATGTACGCATATTACACAAGTATTCTTTAAGTTTACAGTCAAAAATCTAAATACCCAAAGCTTAACTAAAACTTTAAGTTTTAAAACTAAAATTATTAATTATAATTGCCGTATTTTAAAGTTAATTTTTTTATTTACAATTAAATACAATATTTTACTAAAATAGATTTTAAAAGAGAGCATATTCTATACAACATTATGATTCAAGATTGTTATGAAATGCTAATAAGATCCAAGGTTGATTGAATTAGTTCTACAGATCTAGTCTTCGAAGTATAAATGTTTATATTTAAAAGTATCTTACTATAAAGTAATTTAACGTTCAGTTAATCAAGTGAAGGAAAATGTATATGCAGACACTCATCAGCATAATTGCCATAGAAATTAAATTGTTTGTGTTGTGGAGTTTAGATGTAGCTTAATCACTACGATTAAATGTGAATGCACCTGGAACCTGTTCAAATGGCAATGAATTTACTATGAAGGTAATCTAGATGTTAAAGTATACTGCAGTAATTAGTTTATTAAGGAGAGTATTTTATATGTTACTAGCAGGGCAGCCCGGTTGTGCTCGGGCCGTAAGTACTGTTCATAACTATATGTGCATCTTTTGATTTTAGTATGCTCAATATGACAAATCGGTTAGCTGCTTACGTTTATTTGATTAAATTGTGATACTTTGAACATATTTTCCCCAGACTTTAAATTTCCTTAGATTTTTCATTCCAACCAATCGTAATTGTGTCCGATTTGAGTCACGTAAATTATTTCAAGTTGAGAGTCTACCCAATGAAGCAGTTCAAAATGGAAAGAAAGATATGTTGCAATTCAATAATTTTTTTTAATCCAAATAAAAATTGTATAGGGCTTCCGTGTAGAGTTTTGGGATCGAAGATATTTTTTCAGGAATTAATTCCTATTTGTTTCACGTAAATTCTTAATAGTTGAGATTAGACTCAATGAATATTAATGATTTCAAAAGTAGAAAAAATATGCTTTCGGCGCCATCAGGTAGAATCAAAATCGATAAACCAAACTTACAATCTTCTTGTTATCGCATGAGTTGGATGTAAATAAGAGTAATTCAGCTAACATTTACGTATATTTCTATTTGCGCGTGCGTTTCTATTTGCGCGTGCGTTAAGTCGTCTGCCAAGTTCCAATTTCGATAATACTCCACGAGTAGAAATCATCGGCACATCGTTTAGTCTTGTAAAAGTTTCCTCCGAACTTGGTAGGCGATAGTAGAATTCCTCCAAAGAGGTATTCAATCTCGTCGAAAGATCTGCCGTAACACGTATTTTCCTTGATTTCTTTTTCACATAGGCTGTGGTGACAGCCCACTAAGTATATTCTATTTTTGACAGAATATCCACATTTTCTAAACCGGCGGAATCCTGGTCGGTTTTTTTCAGCGACGCACATCACACGTTGCATTTTCATTTGAAAACTTGCTGCATCTTTCGCATTATTTCTAATTCCACGGTCATTTTCCCAGGCCTATTGCGAATAATTCTGCATATTTATTTTTTAAATGCGCGAATAATGTCTCAGTTTCTGCTTACATTAATTCTGCTTTTGTGTAGATTGTAGACATTCGCTGCTCCTATAAATTGTATACCAATGCATCCAGTCAGACGCGAGGAGGTGCGTGGTATTACTTAATACATAATCTTTTATTTTTCCGTCATCCCAAATATTGTGATGCTCTCTAAAATTCAACTTCGAAGTTAATTTGCACACCATTAACGACCTTTGCTGTTTACATGTTCTTAGCATTGTGGTTTTATTCAATTTCTCCCAGTCTGGATTTGTATTAAATTTTATTTCCGGAATGAATTCCATTTACTCCTATTTTTTTTTTAAATATTACACATTCGGCAGGCCTTAAATCAATGCAAATTACCACATCGATTGGAGACGGGATTTTTCTTTGTTTAAATTATTTCTTAGCTATGTATAGATATGTGCGCCCTTTTCCCCTTCCATGTGTTTCATTTTTACGTGTTTTTAATTGTCTGTCTACTTTTTTATCCGCGCGACTTCATCTTCGATACTGATCGAATCTTTTTAATAATTTCTATTTTTTAAGAGTTTTCCGTTAACTGTTGTAGGGTAAGGTTTGGTTAATTTTCTAGTTTTGTTAAAACACGCCTTCAAATTATGCATCAGAATCAGTATTTGCGCAAATCCTAAATATTTGAAATTGTCTGCAAGTTTGAATTCGTCAAAATATTTATTTACAATATATGCATACGTTGCAAAACCATCTTCGTCATTCTTCTGCAAAATCAGACATGACCAATGGAATAAAGAGACTTTCGAGGTAAAATAAAATGCAGACTTGTGCTTCTCAAGGGTCTCTAGTTTCCGTAATAGTAGATGAACCTTAGGAGTAAACATATATCCCTACCACACGGAAAGCCATCTTAAATGTACGCACATATTCCATGCTCATGGCGATTTTAGGAGTAAGATTTAGATGTTAAGTTAAAGTATCCTTTAATTATGAACGCATCTAGAGAAAAGTGGTCGGCTCTATGCTAGTTTCGCCTTGGAAGAACATTTTTCTCCTGTAATTGGGTTTCGACCTCTGGAAGGTTGGAACGTAGACCCCCCTCGATGTTGGAGAAGGAGATATGGTAGTAGGCGTCTACTTTGGAGGACCAGGTTTTAGGTTTTTTCGCGTTTTTATTTCTGGAGATATTTCATGTTAAGGGTTTGGGACTTGGGGAAGAGGTCCACAGCCTTGGTAAGAGCAGGACAGAGAGGAAAAGTAAGAGAGAAAAATAGTTTTTTTTTATCACATGATAAAGGAAAGGCGCAACAATTACCAACTAGTATGGCATAGAGAGGCCCCACCAGAAACTACTGCATGGTCCAGAATCCATTCACAGAATGCAGCAGTCCCAGTACTTTGCACCTGCTGATAGGACAGCCTCCTTAGTGGTTAATCCAAGGTTGGGTCCCTAACTATCAGGCGGGGGAACGTCAGCTCAGATTAAACGTTTACCTCCAGCACCCTTACTAGTGACACGGCCACAAGGAAAGACATAGTAGCAGAAAATTTCCGACATCTCAGGCTACTGTTCACGAAGTACTGCCGACCTGGAAAGCAGCTTTTTCTTCACCCTTGTCAGAAAATCACTCATTGGAAATGAGGACTGAGGTACAAATAAGGAGAAGCGAGTAACTGGAGCTGCAAATAACACACCCACCCACAGTGCATTGTCTACTATCCATTAAAAATAGGTAAGAGGGATTTATTAATATCTACTTAATATAAGTGCGTTGCTCAGTTTTTTTTTTAATTTAGGACGATATTTTTAAATAGTCTCCACTCCCATAATTAATGCGTGGATTTGTAATGCGATACACAAGGGATTGCGTATGAGATTATATTAATAATAATAAAAACATTTAACTTTAATTAGAAGCTGCAATTTCTTTGTTTGTCGCTGGTCGGAAATAACCTTTAATTGTCTTCGTTCACATTATTCAGACTTGTAAGCCGTACAAGTCCTTAACATTATATACGTAAAATCAGGAGCAGCAGGAGGTGAAGGAGGCTAGACCAGCATGTTTTCTTTGTTTTAGTTTTTTTTAAACTTTCGCGAAGTTTCTGAATGATGTTTATAGTTAGGGAATTTCGTACAGATAAAATAATACATGAAATAATAATAATAATTCTGATTTCGCTAATATATAATAATAATAATAGAAATGGGACAGATGCCCCTTATCTAAAATAATTTTTTACATGTAGAACTAAATTACGAGGTGGAAAGGTAAATCTCTCTCCACACACACACACACACACACACACACACACACACACATTGTTAAGAAATCCACGTAAGATTCTAGAACAGTAAATTAAAGGTTATGAACGGTATGTGAAGCATAAAAACATGTCTATATTATCGTTGTCTTTCAAACTTGAAAAGATGCTAAGGATACTATGTTTCTACGTTCATAAAAAGTGGGGTCTCATTTTACGTTTCCTCACACTGAAATAAAAACACTACATTATATAAAAACCGTTCTTCTTTCACGTTATCTTTAAAGACCGTTGAAACGTATTAGCCCCAAAGTAGTGGATGTTGATTACATTTTAAGAGTTAAACTACGCTGGGTTAGGTCGTAAAAAATGCCAATATATTTTATTTAAAATATGTGAACTGTTTAAGATTTTTTTTTACATCATAAAAACGAATTTGCTTTGTTACTTTGTTTAAATACACTTTTAACTTGCAATGAAAAATACAAATAAAATCATCGAGAACAAAGGTTTTTGATACGATAAACGGAGTTTTCTTTTAAAATAAAATTCAAATTAAATCACGCACAGCTGAGTAAAGAATGATTTTTTTAAATATGTACGTGCCCATTAACGTCAGAATTTTTTTCTACTTCGTCTGTTTTACACCTTTCCCTGTGGATTATTTGATACTAAGCTACTACATCATAACTACATCGAACAAAACAATTGTGTAAACGCTAGGAAGCGATTCAGTGTCACATATAAGGTTTTAGTAAATCGATTCCGTATTTTCATAACTGATTTACAGAGCCGTTTTGACATGGGATCTTTCAATTACCCCTCCTTGAAGGGAAACTATTTTTATTTCAGTAAGAAATCGTCAGAATATATAGGAGCTCTAAGAATAGCAGTATATAAAACGTTATAATTTATGATTTTAGTTATGTATTATATATTATATATTTATATTTAAATCTGCTGCTTTAAACTCAACTGGGTTAAATTACATTTATTTGTCATAGAAAACATGTTAGAATGGGTTAAAATAAAAAATAATGTTGACCTTTTGTGCGTATTGAAGGGGAACAATGATATTTTATATCGGGCAAGGCTGGGCGACCATTAAATAGGTAAGCAGACGAATATTTTGAATTGAAAGTCACAAACCGGATTAGTGGTTTAAACGCCCCAGTACCAACTGATCTGAGTTATATATATATATATATATATATATATATATATATATATATATATATATATATATATATAGTCTTTGAAGTTTTTAACCTTTAAAACTATAAAAAAAAATATTTTTTATCAATCGTTAGAAAACCATGTAGTCAGTAAGTTATTTATTCACCTGCAATCACTGCATCAACTCGCTCTCCAATGTAATATAGTACCAATAATTTATTTTTCAAGGGATCATCAGTTGTTTAACATGAAACACTGTTTCGGGGATTTAAAAACAAAACAGTGTATTACATCATGGCTCCCCAGCAGTGTTGATCAAACATCACCACCCTTAATCTTAGGAAGAAGACATGTTACAAACATTTGATCCAATTTCCTATTCTTAATTGCAGTTACTAACCTTTTCATGCTATAAAAATGAATTTCTCACCGGTGTGATTCATCAATTTCCACATTTAAAATGAATATATTTTTAATTTATCAGTCTTGTGTTTATTAGATTACGGATTAATCCATTAAACTACTTATCACCCCCACTATGATTAGTATTTAGCATATTTACATTCTTATTTAAAATTAGATATATAATGGTTAAAAATATTTTTACATATATACATTTTTTTAATGTAATTATAAATACATTTTATACATTGCTAATATAGTTTGTGCTTTCCTTTTTTAATATAGTTTGGTTAATCTTAAACGATTCAAAAACATCAGAGTAACGAACAAATGCTTTATTTAACTGTTTAAATATTTTATTTTTATCCCCACCTTATTTTATCATCCTTATTACTAAGTAAGAAACTGGTGGTATAAAATCTGTTAATTTTAAAGTAACGCGAGCTATTCTCAAAATCTCTGACATAATGGTCCCATAAAACATAAAAACAGGGCAGGTGCTATCTTTATGCGGCATACGTACAATTTTAAAGGGGGAGGCGTTTCTATAATCAAATATTTTATAAAGAAAAATCCCATCCTCAATTTTTATATCTAAATCCAGAAATGTAGCCTGTTGTCCTCTATGTTCACAATTCAATTTTAATTCCTTTTGATATATAAGATGTTTAGTATTTTCGAATTCATCATTATCGTTTATACATATAAGGTCATCTATATATCTCCTACACCCATGAAATTTATGTTTTAGATATATCAGTTTTTAATAGTGATGACATATATATATATATATATATATATATATATATATATATATATATATATACTCGAGTCTATGTAAATACAAATTTGCCCAAAATTGTACAGGATCACAACCCCATTTGGTATACCTTTCGTTTGGAGTAATATTTTATTTCCTATTTGAAAATAGCATTCTTTAATAAGATGACTTACAAGTATTTTAAAAATACATTTAGAAACACTCATTTTGATATTTTTATTTTTACACCAGAAAGCTTTAGAGGTTGAAAAGTCTATATATTTACCTTTTCCACCTTCAAAAGCTTAATCTACAGTATCATTTAATTCTTTTATAAGTTTTTCGTGCGGAATTTTAGTATATAGCGTACTAAAATCATAAGTAGCTATAGATTTTGCTTTTATTCTAGAATTTATTTTATCTAATTTTTCTTTCACTGGTTGGGAATTATTTACTACCCAAAATAGATTTATATTACTATAGAATTTTCTTTTCAGGTGAAAATATTTATTTGATTTATAATTAATTTAAATATTTTAGATATAGTTTTACTTAAATGTTTAGTGATGCACGTCTTTGAACCTACAATAAATCTAACATTGACTAATTTTTTTTATGCATTTTAGGTGTCCAATACATACATGGCAGATTTTTGTGTTCATTTTCTAAATTCCATCCTACTTTTTCACTAATAATACTATTATTCAGAATAATGCTATCTAAACTACTATTACTTACTTTATAGGTATTCGAAACAGTATCTATAAGTCCTTCTATCAATAAACGTTGTATATAATATTTTTTTTATATATAAAAGCTATATTGTTTGCCGCTTTATTAATCGGAACTATTACACACTTGTCTTAAAGTATTTTGAGTTCCTCCAGTATTTCTGAATTTTTTAAAAGAGGATTCGTTTTTCTAGGGTGTTTATTTTTTTTATATGTTTAACCTTTTCATTTACGCATTCAGGTATACTATTTTTCCATGCATCAAACGTAGACTGTGCTAATTTATATTTCTTTACCATAGACACAATAAAACCTTCTAGTGCTTTAGTTACTTATTTAACGCATTTAGTGTGATTTAGGCATTTAGGCTCTCTATAATTCGGACCCTTACTAAGTAGTTTTCTTAATTTAGCATTATTTACTATCTTTAAATCTCCTGTAATGACATGTTTTATCTCATTATTACAGAAAAGAGAGGAATTACATCCGCATTCTGGAATATTTATAATATTATCATTTATATTTATATGTTCTACCGTTTTTTTTTATAATTGAAAATCTTATTGCGTATTGTTGGCCCTAGTTTATATGTAACTATTGGTGTTTGATCTTTCGTCTCTAATTTTGGCGATTAAAGGGTCAAAGTTCAACGATTTGACCTTTGAGAACTTTATCAAACTCCTCCGTCAGTTTTGGGTCTACAGACTTGACATTTTAAATATAGCTTCCTTGGACATGGATCAAACTTAATAACTTGATTTGAACCCAAAACAATAAATTTTAAGGTGTCATAATTGGGGTCAAATTAAAAACAGTTGACCACTGCGGTCTCTTCCATATTACTTAGACAATTGCTGGTCTTAATATTTGAAATTTTACATAAAGGGTATTCAGAGATAGGGCAAGTTTTTTTCATCAGTTTGGGTCGGAAATTTTTACTTACCAATATATAAATGTATGTATGTATGTATGTTTGCATGTCTGCCTTAAACTTTCAATAGAGGCGACGGATTTTACCAAGATTAGTATTTGTTTTTAAGTTCGATATTTCATACGACAAATATCGAAAAATTGGCTAAAAACCATTAATATCTTCCGCTTCAACTACGCACTTTTCTACAGGGGAGGGGGTCATTTTTTTTCGCCGACATTTCTTAAGTTATCCTCTCCTTAAGATTGTCTAGCCTTAACTTTAAAAAATGTCGTTTCCAGTTTGGCGGTGGTCGTAACAGCTTAAACATTAGGTTTTACCCCGTTCTTTTCCTCCTTTGCGCGGTACGGGTTCGAGCCTGCCTTCCTACTAAAACTATTTTTTTTTGCTCAACATATACATCCAAAAACCTTGGCAACGCCGGGCGCCCATGCTAGTATATCTATACAAGTGAACGTGTCTGTCTGTGTGTCTGTGTACATTTCCCTACGCAATAACTCTGTCAATTTTTTGTCTACCGACTCGAAATTTGATATACAGGGTACTGAAGTTTGGGAAAAACGATGTGATCGGTGTTCGGTCAGAAATTTGGCTGATAAAGGGTCAAAGTTTTACGATTTGACCTTTGAGAACTCCTCTGAAAATTTTGGGTATAAACAATTGAAATTTTAAATAAAGATTCCTCGGACATGGATTTACCTTAATAACTTTATTGGAGCCCAAAACTATAAATGTTAAGGGGTCATAATAGGGTCCAAAGTTTAAAAAATTGACCTTTTTTTTGCTCAGCATACACCTCCAAACACCCCGGTAACGCCAGGCACCCATGCTAGTATATATATATAAAACACACACACACACATATATATATATATATATATATATATATATATATATATATATATATATATATATATATATATATATATATATAGTATCCTTATATGTTTTGTCTTTTTACTCCTGTGTTCTATTTCATTATTTTTCTAGTTCCTTCTGATGCGCATCCGATATTTTCATATCCTTCCATCCATGCTTATACGCAATTCTAGCTCTGTCACTCCGTCTCTCTCTCTCTCTCTCTCACTCTCGCTGCGCCATATATATTTTGCTTTTTCACTCTCGTGGTATATCTGCTATACTTTTTATCGTCTTTTCAACTCTGCTATCCAGATCTGTGTCTCTTTTCCTATTCTGATCATCTCTATCTGCCTTTTCAAAGCTTCATTAAACCTGTTTGTGTTGTTTTTATTGCAGTGCGTTTTGAACATCTTGCCGAAATTATTCGGTACTGTAGATAGAATATTTTCAAATGTTAATCTGCCGACAATAATCAATAAGAGAATTAATTATGCACATATTGATTTTGCCAACCAATGCCCAGCATCCTGTTTCTTCCTTTATCCCAGTAAAAAGCGCCAATCACAAGCGAGAGAAAGAAAAACAATGAAGGCGGACAAGAGGGGGATGGGATAAAAATAACATATTGCATCGTTTAGTGCGTAACTCTGAATGCTTGTAAGTTGGTTGCTTAGTTGTTTATGGTTTACGGCATGTCGGACTGTGTTGTATAACTGTATGTGCAGCCCATGGAATAGTTAAGGAGAAATAAAATAAAATAAATTGAGAGGGAAAGTGATAGAGATGGGGAGAGTTTTTGTAGATTATTGAATTTTTTTTTAAACTTTATTATTCACCCATATAAGGTATCTTGCCAGTGATACGCAAGGAATTGCTCTAAATTCGAGGCATTATCGCTACGGTCATCCTGCGTGCCAAACGTGATGATTGATTAAATTTCTACATATTGGTGAAGTCAGAGAAACATAGAGTAAGAAGAGAATTTTACAACCTAACTTTTGAATGAAAGAAGCTATTAGGTAATAACACTTCTAGCACTTTCGCTACACACCACCTTATGGTTTAAGGAATTGTCGCATTGTGACCCCAGAAAAGCAAGTAACTCAGAACACATTCGATTGCTACCATTGCAAAATATAGAAAGCGACAGTGGTTATTGCTTTGTATACAGTGTGCGGCTTATGTTGATTAGATTAGATATATTTTCGAATCAAAGCGTAAACAATCTTGCTAAGGAATCAATAGATAAGAGCTTGACCCGTGTAAGCAGTACAAGTCGTAATTAAAAGGTAACTTGACTATACTTCACGATCAAAAATGCGTGTCATATCATTGGCTGCAATTTTGCGTCATACTAAGTACGGTTTGTGAAACGATGTCTAGTAGGTTAAAATAACAATTCCATGGATAGAACTAAAAACAAAGGACAGGGAGATACAGCGTTCGCAGATTTTTTTTTTTAGTAAAGATGGTGGGAACGCACAGTAAGCAAAATGTGTTTGAAGAAGCCCAGTCATTACATTTTAATTATAGATACATAAGCAGCTGTTGCAATCTTGGGTAGATTGGACGTAGTGGTATTGGAAATCCTGGTGTACCTCCAGTCCAGTTGTTCTTCCGATTCTGCACTTTAATGCTATATCTGGACATGCTTGCTTGGTAATGAAGTTGTACGTCAGGGGTCAAGACTTGGGCTTCTTGACCTCGACGATAAAATACTGTGTGAGATGCGTATATTTGCTAATCCCATGCTCTATAAAAAGGCATGTTTCAGAAACGCAAATGCCCATATAATATGCAATAACTTAAACCTACAATCTGTAGTGGCATGTAGACGAAATTGGATGGTAACATTTAATATTAATACGATTAATCTTTAGGCCCTTAACAACTACAAGTAACTTTCTCAACGAATGATGGTCTAGGTTTTTAACACTCTACCAGAGCGTATTCTTGAAACGTCTCACTTTAAATTGCTTGAAATTTGAATCCGAAATTATCATTAAAGAGATTACCACGGCTGCTACACAGATGGTGACTCCTAATCAGGCAGCTTAATCAGAATTGCAATTTTTAAGTTTATTAGTAAATTTAAGTTTAGTAAAGTAGTAATTCGCAAAGAGCTTAATAATACGAAAAAGCCGTACGTATTTTGATAAAGGTAATTACAATAGATATTTGCCAAGTTGGAATTCATATTTTAATTATTAAAATCAAAGTATTTATTTTACCCAAATCTAATATCTCGTTCAATTCTTTAAAAAGTAATCAACCCGAATTATATTCTAAATGAGAATAAACTTTTGATACGTTATCAATAATGTTAATTCAATCCATGAATGTTGTCGTAATAAAGGGAAAACAGTTAAACATTATATTATACCTTTTCGTTTTTGGATATCATTTATTAAATATTATATTTATCTAAACAATTAAAATATTTATAAAGAGTGTTTTTTTAATAAACCAAGACTATGATCACTTCAGAATTTAATTGTTTATAATAAAAAGTGTATTTCCTGAATGTAGTAGTTGTAGAGGCCGTTTGTTGTTTACTTTTCATCAGATAAATTCGAGCAGTATCAGCAATATCATTGTACCTATTTACTATGCCTCCCCACGGGACAGAGTTAGACACCAGGGTCGTTTTTTTAACGTGGAGAAAAGGTACAAAAATAAAAATTGTCTCAGTCGTGAAGGATTTCTCCTCCACCGAAAGAGAACAAGAAAATGAAGTGCAGCATCTGAAGAACAGATACTACACTTTGATCTTTGTATTTATTTGCTTCCCCACGTAGCAAATTAGGCACAATGCCGTTTTTTAATGTGGAGATGGAGGGAAGGGGGGGGGAAGGGGGCACCAGCTCCCGAGAGGTGGGAAATGGGAGCTGGATTAGACACTGTTGGCATGAAGGGCTGCCCCCCCAGTGACCAAGTTCAGACATGTGGGGTTGGCCCCACGTATGGTCTTTGCTAGTCATAACTGGTCTTTGCTAGTCATAGCTTTGCAGCATCTGCCGGAACATATACAACAATTTGATCTTGACCAAAAGGCCAAGAAGACGAATCTAAAAGCCGTAACAGTAAGTTCCTAGGCGTGACGGACGGAAATGTATTTTTGATATAAATCTTATTCCATTAAAAAGAAATATATCCGATTACGAACATGGTACGACAGGCTAAGATCGGAAAAAATCTAATGAAGAGGAATCGATGGTGAAATAAATTCTGGAGCACAATAAATCGCTCGTTTATATAGTTCTACTTTCTTTTCGTAGCTTTTCAACAGTTTAAGTTAAAGTTTAATTTTGTAACGGCCTTCGTATAACAAAACGCACCCCGGCCGCCCATGTACAACCATCATTCATCGCTAGCAAAAGTGTATTATGAATGGTGGTGACTATGTAGAAAATATATTCTGAAGAAAAAGACATCGCCCGTTTTCGTAGTACTACTCCCGTCTTTGTTGCTCTCTTCAGATTTTGAGTTAAAATATAGAAGGCTTTACTTTTGGAATCATTCTCGACGAAAGGATTGATGGAAAGTATACCTATACTTAAAAAACAAACAAACAAACGAGTATACCAAATCTGTCACATGACATTTGCTTAATCTCTGACACTGTCTTATATGAGTGTCGGTCGGATAGCGATTAAATATCTCTGTTCTGCAATGTATAATTAGTAATAACGTTTGGAGTGTAATCTCAGTAATTGTAGATATATTTGCAGCTTATCACTACTCTGCTACACCTGTTTATGAAACACATACAAAATTTAATATAAGTATATTGGATGCATTTATCTATGTAAGTTTGGCGTGTAGACCAACGTTGATAAAACATAAATAGATTTTATTTAAAAAAACACACAGTATGTAGAAAACCGTCGTTGGGGGGGGGATGAAAAGTCCATTATAATTAAACTGAGAATTTGGTATATTATAATTTTTTGTATCATATCTTTTTTATCACCCAAATGTGTTATTATATTTTTTATACACCTAAACATGCCTATGATGTCTTCATTCTAAGTCTGATGCTAGTTTTTCTTCTTTATATATAGGTTTTATTGTTGAACATCTTAAGATTGTTCCTGTTGTTGTCTATTTTGTTATTGGTGTTGTGTTCTTTTTCTTTTCATTATTCCCATTCATATTATAGGTCTCCCTATTTAGTCCCTATATCCGTCATCATTCTACACCAATATCTCATTCAGTTACGTTTCAGGTTCGCTATTTGTTATTCCCTTTGCGCTGACCATATTGAATTTCCCATCGCTTCTACCGATTCCGTTTCATAAAGCAATTATTCTCGAATCCATTCTTATGCAAATTTCATTTTCTATCAATAACTCTATAATAAACGAGCCTTTCTACAATCCTTCCTTGTGGCCCCCATCGCTTTTAGATTCACCCTCTCAATAAATTATGCATTTCTTTTCATCAGCAGAAGTTCAGATGCTACTTTTCATTGATTTACTTGGGATTATCGGTTTGTTTTGTGATTCAAATTTTTATTTACGAGGAATGATCTTAATGTAATTCCCCTTTATTTCTGCTCGAAAGGCCGAAGGTGATTGAAAATTTCATTGTTATAATGACTGAACTAGTGCATTCATGAATCTTGCAAATAGGAATGGTACTAGACTCTTAGTAAGCAACACCTGTCATAGGCGTTTGTCGGAAGCAGAAATTCGTCATTGAATGCCTGGAAAAAAAATGAAGAATGGTGGTGATTGCGCAGTAAAATAGATTCTGAAGCTCAAAATGGTTCTCGTTTGATCTGTACTGCTCCAGTTTCTTAGCGCTTACAAAATTTGGAGGTAAAAAGTAGGGGAAACATCCCTAACAATATGCTTTGCTTTTCATTTGACCTGTCCTTTTTACCTTGTTTTTCTCTCTGTTTTGTTTTACATGTGGGCCACCACTTATCAAGAACCATAAGCCACTCAGGGATAAGGGTTATTGCGTGTACAGTAACCAATGGGATAGCATCGTAATAATCGTTAGTATTGAAGATTTGATAAATTGTCTTACTGAATGGCGATTCATCAGGAATTTGTTTTATGTTGGACTTCAAGACATC
>NC_136497.1:119136911-119154411 GCF_053919585.1 Euprymna scolopes
ATATCACTTGAAGTTCGGTGATATGATTATTTTAATATTTTCATTATTTCATTTTTAATCAATAAATTTAAATAAAATACCATTTATTTAAGATCTGAAAAAGCGTCCGTCGCAAGTTTACATCATCGAATCTGTTTACTATGCATCAGTTGATATATACGTGAAAGAAACGCGTATATTGAGTTAGTATTCACCCTTACATCATATTAGGCAATATATCACGAACAATCTGTCATATGATATTTCCACAGGAGTACAGGCATTGGATGAAAGTTAAATGAATAATAGTAGACGTAATACTTATTGATTTCTTTCCACTGAAGAATGGGCGGTTTCTCAGAAAGTTTCTGAATAAAAATAAGTTTTATCGATCATTTGATTAATATAAAGAATGTCTCATATACAATGCGCATATATATATATATATATATATATATATATATACGACTGTGTAAATATATAGAGATATATCTTTCATAATCTGAGAAAAAATACAATTATTTTCACAGCCAGACAACATCGCAGCTCACAAGGTCATGACATCCAAGAAACCGGAAAGCCAAGACTCGAGTTTCGCCGATAGACACGTCCGACTTCGGGATTCGAAACCCGAGCCTCTACATGCGTGCCCAGCAGTCTTCCAACTGAGCTAACGCGCCACACACTAGAAAGTCTATTAACTAAAACAGATGAAGCAAACCGCGGCGAAATTCGACAGTGGAGTGAGCTTAATTCGTCTCAGACAAGGTCATGGATCCTCAGGATATGCTAAACCCCAAGCTGAGTTCCCACAAGTAGGAATTTTATACTAGCTAAGGATATCATCACAAGCTTTCGTAGCGAGCAATAAGCAATTAAATTATATATATATATATATATATATGTATACATATGTATATGTATATATATATATATATATATACACATACTGTTGTGTCTGCACAAATAATTAACAAGACGCGGCAAGTAAAGGTATAGCAATAATATAATTAGGCAGAAAAATTGTATACATATTTACATGTCTTCAGATATACTTCAGTTGGAGATATTCCGGCAGGTGGCGCGTTGTATGTCTTACTGGAGGCAACATAGGCGTCTTGCCTATTTGGAGGTCGTTTCAGAACTCTCCCGGTATTGAGGATTTGTACCTTTATATATCTCACTCACCCAGCTATGTTAATTAGTGGGCGTCTCCACAGCACATACATATACATGCATATATATATATATATATATATATATATATATATATATATATATATATATATATATAGATGCAGTATAATAACATTTCAAATGTTGCGTAATGAAATATTCTAGTATTTTTTTATCACTACTTGACTAGCTTTCTTTCACCCCTTGTCTCGAGATTATATAGAGAACTTAAATCCCTATTCTCCTCCCTGGTAATACTTGATGGCCTAGTGGTTAAATGCCGGATTGTAGAATAAAAGTAAACTTAATGACTAGAAGTAAATCATTCGACAAGCTGTTTATTTCTTACACTGATGATTGCGTACACATATATATAGTTTTATAATCAAAACATTCAGTTCGATAATCATATCAATTAAAAAATCGCGATAATATTTATCACTCATCACTCATTAATTAACATGTAAATGGTGCACAAATAATTTTATTAACATACATTTAAGTATTTAATTTTAATAATTTCTTTTATAATCAAATCTGAGGATTACCAGCATCTAAAACTGTTCACTACAAAAAGAAAGTTTATACAAATAAATGCATTATATAGTCAATTCTGTTTTAGGTATATAATTGTACGTATGCTATATTTTGTATCATTTCAGAAAAATAGAAAAGTGGAAATTTTATTGGAAAGACAAACGATTTTTGTTTGATCATTGGCCGTGTGAATAAGCATTCGCCATCAGTCTCTATCTGACTTCCTATCTGCTTTGTTGCTTGCATTTCATCATTTAATTAAGTTTAATTTGTGACTTCTGCGTGAAGGAATAAAAGTTGACATATTTATTCATGTACAAAATGAATTCAAATTGATCTTCATTACAGAATATAGAACACGTCATGAAATGGTATAATCACTGAGATTACTCCATATACTTACAGTATATCACAAAAGTAAGTACACCCTCATTTTTCTGTAGATATAAAAGCATATCTCTTCAGAGTACAACACGGACAAAATTACACATTGCCATAATGAAAATAGTCGGCTTGCAGCTCATATAACTATTCATTTATTTTCCTATCAAAATAACTAAAAATATAAACATTAAACGCCAGCAAAAGTGAATACACCACTAGCAAGCTACACCCCGTAATGTCCAAATTTAGTACTGTTTATCATTTTTCATCGAAATGGCATGGCCCTATTAGTGTTACTCGGCTGATGTCTGCATACGCACTAGGTGTGCAAACGCACTAGGTGTGCAAACGCACTAGGTGTACAAACGTACTAGGTGTGCACGCGCACTAGGCGCGTTCAAATTTGTAGTGCACCTTTCACACTCTCTCATCCTTGTCACAAAAAATTCGAACATGGCATGGCAAACACCGCCCTGAGGATCTTTAAAAAAAACGTACTATTGCGCTACTTGTAGATAAGCAGGGCTACAAGAAGATCGCACCCACCTTGAAAATGAGATCCAGAAAAATGTCTAAGATAATCCAATATTTTAAAAGACCAGGGTCCACTCAGAACACACCTCGAGATGATCGTCCAAAGAAGCTGGGCGAACATACTGAGAGTCACATCCAGATGCTTTCTTTGAAAGTTCAGCGTAGGAGTGCTGTCAGCACATCTACGTTGATCTTTCAAGAGATCTGATCTTTAAAAGGTGGAGGTTTAGCCAGTTAGTGCTAAAACTATACTTCGCACACTACATCAGATTAATGTGCATGGCTGTCACCCTGGAATACGATACACAAGAAACCCCACAAACCGATTACTGAAGACATGTCAACAAAGCACATAGATTATTGGAACCATGTCCTATAGTCTAATGAGATGAAAATTAATTTAATGGTTCAGATTGGTTCAAAAATGTCTGGCAACGACCAGGTGGAGAGTACAAAGATAAGTATGGCATGCCTTAAGTCAAGCATGATAGTGGGAATTTCATAGTTTGCAGCTGAATGAAATTTGAATGTGTAGGAGAGTTACATTTCATTTAGAGAAAAACTCCAACATATGCTGTAAGATATTGCAGTAAAGCATGTTCCTCGCCCTCTAAAACCTGAATCGCTGGGCAGTGCTCCATCATAACAATGACGCCAAATACCTCAAAGACGGTCACTGCGTTACTGAATAATTTGAGGGTAAATGGGATTGACAGGCTAGGCATGTCTTAAGACTTGAACTCAATAAAGCATCTTTGAGGAATCGTCATGTGGACGGTGGAGGCGCGCAAAATCTTAAGGCCAGCTTCTCGATGCTTTCATAGAAAAGAACATTCCAGTGCCTACAGGTGAGGTCTGGTAAACTGCACACCCTAGAGAGTAAAGACAGTTCTGGATAATAGTGGTTTGCTTTACTAAATATTGATTGTTGACATTATGCATGTTTATGTTAACAACTTTATCCAAGGGGGTGTATTCACTTTTGTTGGCAGGTTGTTTGCTTTAAATTATTTTAGTTTTAGTTATTTTCAGGCAAACATAAATAAACCCTGTTATAAAAGCCGGTTTCTGTTCATTGTGCCAATGTGTCACTTTGTCAGTGTTGTCAGATAAATACATATACTTAAATATCTGCAAAAATATTATCCCCTGCACATCTGATGTGGCATGCACGTCTCTTCTCCATAGACTAGAGAAATCATCATCATCATCATCGTCGTCATCATCATCATCATCATCATCATCATCATCATCATCAGCATCATCATCATCCCACCACCACCATCATCATCATCATCATCATCATCATCATCATCATCATCATCATCATCATCATCATCATCATCAGCAGCAGCAGCAGCATCATCATCAGCATCATCATCATCAGCATCATCATCATCAGCATCATCATCACCACCAACATCATCATCATCATCATCATCATCATCATATTGTATCAATTCAAATATTGTATTGTTTGCATTGACTTCTTCGATATTTGTCGAGTCAGATTTCATATTAGAATGGTCCCAGGTACTTATGGGAGGGACAATGAAAGGTTTCAACATTTTAAGTGAATTCGATTTTTGTGAAACGAACAAAATCTTCAGGAAAATTTGGTTTTGTTAGACTGTTAATAGAAAAAAAAAATTGATGATTCTCGACAGATTTCGATCCTCACAAATATTACACGAAATATTCCAGCAAGAAGGATATGAAATGATGGTTGTAATTACGCAACTAAATAGACAATAATAATGGTATTCTGGCGAAATTGCACCTAACTTAGACCGACGTAAATATAGTAGAACTCTCAAATAGAAACCATGCGATTAGCAAACATCGCAAGCAAAGTCCTGTGCTCACGGAGCTACAGTATTATGACATATGTTTTTTTTTTTTTTTTTTTTCTCTATTTTATTTCTCAAAGAAATTTTACAGGGATTAATAAAAACGGGTCCACAAATGAGTATTTTATTTTCCGAGGGATAAAAAATAATTTACTTTAAAAAGAAAAATACTGTATTAATTAAATGTAGTTAAAATATCATGGCTTACAGTATTTTGTCGGCAATTATAGTCCCTTTAATTGTACAAATTAAAGGTACGATTAAAGGGACTATAATTGCCGACAAAATACTGTAAGCCATGATAGTTTTACTACATTTAATTAATACAATATTTCCCTTTTGAAATAAGAAAAATTATTATGTGTTGTAGAGGGATATTTATGAAAGAAAATTGTGTCAATTTTCCTATAATAAAAAAACTGTGTGTACTAATGTGTTAAATAAAGTATAAATTTAAAATATTTTATAAAATGATAAGGCACAAAAGTATATGATTAATACGTTATAAAGTATAATGTATTATCAACATTTATCTTCTTTATACTACACACACACGTACATATGTGTATATATATATTTATACATACACACATAAACACGCACACACACACACACATATATATATATATACATTCATATATATGCATACATTCAGTTTAGACAAATAAAATACTGTTTCTGTTCTAGGACGAGGCAGTGAAGTCTGAATAATGGGTTTCAAACAGAAACAAAACATCTCTAATGTAGGTGTCTTGGATGTTAATATAATATTTAAAAAAAATCATCATTTATGTTAAGAACGTTTAAAAATAGTTTAAATTATTTTTTCATCCTACGTCAACCTAATATATATATATACACACATACAAGTATTAATATATATATATATATATATATATATATATATATATATATATATATATATATAATACTAAAACTCTATGGATCTTGTATGTTTGCAATCAGATTTCCGGTTTTCAACATCCGGTTGCGCATGCGTAAATAGCAACGTCTTCAATCCGTTATTCCAACTCCGGAATTTTTATATCGCTTTTAATACAAACAATTTCATTTAATTTGATCAAATAGTTTTTTTTTTAACGGCTAAAAACATTCAACTTCGCAAAGTCTGTCGCAGTTTCAAAAAAACTTCTCCCTTTTAAAAAACAAAAGTAAACAAACAAGAAAAACAACACTCATTATTAATAGAAGCAGCGGCGGTGAAAGAAAACACCTCTCACTTTCCCTCTAATAGATTTCAACACTCCTACTCCCTCTGTTTTAGTTACGTACGCGAGAAATCTTTAATTCATGTCATTATAAATAAATAATTTTATAACATCAACCGTAGTTTTTTTTTTTTAACGGCTAAAAACATTCAACTTCGTAAAGTCTGTCGCAGTTTCAAAAAACCTTCTCCCTTTTAAAAAACAAAAGTAAACAAACAAGAAAAACAACACTCATTATTAATAGAAGCAGCGGCGGTGAAAGAAAACACCTCGCACTTTCCCTCTAATAGATTTCAACACTCCTACTCCCTCTGTTTTCGTTACGTACGCGAGAAATCTTTAATTCATGTTATTATAAAAAAATAATTTTATAAAATCAACCGTAGTTTTTTTTTTTTTTAACGGCTAAAAACATTCAACTTCGCAAAGTCTGTCGCAGTTTCAAAAAAACTTCTCCCTTTTAAAAAACAAAAGTAAACAAACAAGAAAAACAACACTCATTATTAATAGAAGCAGCGGCGGTGAAAGAAAACACCTCTCACTTTCACTCTCATAGATGTCAACACTCCTACTCCCTCTGTTTTCGTTACGTACGCGAGAAATAGTTACGTGTATGTGTGAGAGAGAGAAAAAAGGGAGCGATGTAAAACTGGATAGAGTTATCCCCCTTAACTAATGCAGACCTTTTTACTAGAGGGCGTTATTACAAAAACATTTCTTTTTCTTCTTCCCATGTTTTTTAAAGTCCATTAAATATGTAATTAAATATACATTAAAGGGAAGCGATCAGGCAGTTTTCAGTGTAAGCAAAGACGAAATTAAGCAATACTTGACAGGAAGATATATTGGACCATCAGAAGCAGTTTCAATGATACTGGGATTTCCAATTCATGTTAGAGAACCTGCAGTTGTTCGTCTTCAGATACATCTCCCTGATCAACATATGATCTATATTCAAAGGACAAGCAACAGAGACCTTAATAGAAATGCTTCTTGCACAACTCTAACAGAGTTTTTCAATATTTGCCAGAATGATGAATTTGCCAGAACACTCTATTACTCGGATGTCCCAAAATACTATGTGTGGCAAAATAAGAAATGGCAAAGAAGAAAAATGGGTAGAAGAATAGTTGACCACCCAGGAGTTTTTGAAGCAAATATTCTTGGTCGTATGTACACAGTCTCACCAAATAGTGGCGAATTGTACTTTTTGCGGCTACTACTTCACCATGTAAAAGGACCTAATTCTTTTGAATCTCTGCGAACTGTAGCAGGTCATATATGTCCATTATTTAAAACTGCTTGCAAAGAAAGAGGATTACTGCTTCATGACAACCACTGGATACAAACAATGGAGGATGCAGATAAAACGAGAATGCCAAGAGCGATAAGGGATCTGTTCATTGTGATACTTTTAAACACAGAATGTTCAAATCCTCTTGAGTTGTGGGAAAGATTTTCCAACTCCATGGATTACTACAATGCAATGCAAATCCAAGTCAACAATCAGAACATGGTCAATAAAAATGCCATAAACAACACGTTGAGGTACATAAATGATAAACTTTGTGCTGCTGACAAATCACTGCAAGATTTTGGATTGCCTTTGCCTCAGAATTTACCTAATGTGATTCACATAAATAGAGCCATAATGGATGAGCAAAGTTACAATATAGCAGAGCAAATGACATATGTAAAGACACATCAACATTTATTAAATGACGAACAATCGATCATCTACAACTTTATATGCAGTTGCTTAAACACAGACTCTTCTTCATTGATTTTCATCGATGCTCCAGGAGGCACAGGAAAGACCTTCTTAATAAAACTTCTTCTTTCAAAAGTAAGGAGCTTAGGACAAATTGCACTGGCTGTAGCATCATCAGGTATTGCTGCAACATTGATGCCTGGTGGTCGCACTGCTCATTCCAGATTTAAGCTTCCTCTCAATGTAAGAGAAAATGATGTTTGTAATTTTGATAAACAATCAGAAACAGCCAACTTGATAAGGGCAGCAAAACTTATTATTTGGGACGAATGTCCAATGATAAGAAGGGAGAGTTTAGAGACGTTCGATAGGACTCTCAAGGATATATGTGGAAACAATGAAACATTCGGAGGGATATTGACGGTGTGCAGTGGTGACTTCAGGCAACTACTACCAGTCATAAAAAGAGGAAATGATGCTGACATTTACAATGCTTGCATCAAAGAGTCGTTTTTGTGGCGTAAATTTAAGAAATTTTATTTAAAACAAAACATGAGAGTTCAAGATGATGATGATGAATACTCTAAATTTATTATAAAGATTGAGGAAGACAAACTTGAAAAATATGAAAATGGTGAGATTGAACTGCCTGAAGATTTGATAATCCGTGCAGATAATGTTGACCAATGCATTGAATACATTTATCCTTCGTTTGACAATCTGGAAATGTTTGCGGAAAATTGCATATTAGTACCATTTAATGATACAGTTAGAGCAATAAATCATAATTGTATTAAAAAATTTCCTGGACAAGTCAAAGAATATTTGTCATTTAATCCTGTTCTTGAAGGAACAGAAGCTACACATTACCCAACAGAATTTCTTGATTCGATAGAGTTATCAGGATTACCTCCACATAAACTTGAACTCAAGAAAGGAGCTCCAATCATATGTATGAGGAATATTGATCCACCACGCTTATGTAATGGTACAATACTTATAATAGAGGAGATGTATAATAATTTGATTGTTGCTAAAATTATTGCATCACAGTTTGAAGGAGAAATCGTTTTAATTCCAAGATTGAAAATGGTCTTATCTGAAGGTGACAATATTCCGTTTGCCAGAGTCCAGTTTCCTATACAATTAGCATTTGCTATGACTATTCATAAGTCTCAAGGACAGACCTTATATAAAGTTTTAGTTTATCTAGACAAACCTGTCTTTCAACATGGTCAACTATATGTTGCACTCAGTAGAGTTAAGCGAAAGGAAAACATAAAAGTGTTTTTAAAACACTCAAATTGTACAAAAAATGTTGTAAATAGAAAAGTATTGTCTTAGTTTTAGTGACCTTATTATTAGCATATGAATACAATATTTATTTTCTGTACAATAAGTGCTTAAGCACCCGTGCTTTTCAGCGATACATATTCAATAAAATAAATTGATTAATATAATTAATCTGGATATAAGGTAGTTAGAACCTGATAAGAAGTCTCAATTAAGCAAAAGGATAACAAAAGTTTTCTTTAAAAAAAATTAATTGTACAAAAAATGTAAATAGAAAAGAATTGTCTTAATTTTATTGACCTTATTATTGACATACAAATTAAATATTTTACACAATGAGTACTGAATGTTTGCTTAAATTAAATGAAAAAAGTTACATTTTATTTTCATTTTCTATTTAAAAAGCCATTATTAACATGTGGAGAGTGTTTTTTTTTAATTATTCTGTACTTTCAACTAACATTTCATTTAAAAGATGATATATCAAAATTTGAATTTAACTATAATAAGGATTATGATACCTGTTCAGTGCATATTTACCTATAAGTGTGACCAACCACTTATAATTCAGTAACTGTAATTTAAAAAAAAATAACAATTATAATAAACAGAACGACTCATAGAAATCTATCTATATTCTTTTTTCATTTTAATATACTTTCATAGAAATGCTTCTGTTATGTAAAAAAAAAACTATTTTCTTTATGCCACAAGTGTCACGCTCATACATGAATTCCATAGCTAATATAACGTACTGACCCAACGGGTCACGGGTGGTCTAGTATATATATATATATATATATATATATATATATATATATATATATATATATATATATATACATATATCCTTTTTTTAGTTGTCTTATTTTGGAGTTATAGGCTGGGTATAGGCAGAACATCAGCTGCGAACACTCCCCCGCATTTATAAACTTCAGTCGTGAGCTCTTTTAAAGATCCACCTTGTCCCTTTAAGGGCAATTAAGGATACATACTGATAAGGTTTTTACACACAATGAAACACTTATATCTTAATGTATACTAATTATGAACAATATATATATATATATATATATATATATATATATATATATATATATATATATATACATATATATATATATATATATATATTCCTATAAATACGTTTCTCTTTTGTGTGTATCGATATGCATATTAAAACTCCTCTTTTCTATTTATTTAAAAAGAAAGTACAATGTTCTTATATATGGGTCGTAGAATTGCATTCATTATCAAAAGATCTAGCTAATTTGCATATTCTTTTAAACATTCATTTTAAGTAATTCCCTATTAGTTTCTTTTTTTCGTTTTTCTCATGGGATAATCATCTTTAGTCAACTATTACGTGTAATTCTATTCATGCAGATATTCTACATGATTTACACTTGCATAATATTTGCGTAAAAAGTGTGCAGTAAACACAAAATTGTTTCCATATATATTTATCCATACGTATATAGTTTTGATTTTCCATCTATCTATCAATCTATATCTATATATCTATAAAAGTGAACATGTCTGTTTGTGTGTTTGTGTGTGTGTACATTTCCCTACGCAATAATTCTGTCAAGTTTTAGTCTACAGACTCAAAATTTTATATACAGGGTACTGACATTTGGGAAATTCTGTGTGATCGGTTTTCCGCTAAAAATTATGCGATAAAGGGGTCAAAGTTCAAAAATTTGACCTTTGAGAATTCTACCAAATTCCTCCGAAAATTAAGGGTGTAGCACTTGAAATTTTAGATATACGTTCCTTGGACATGGATCTAACTTAATAACTTGATTTCAGCCCAAAACAATACATTTTAAGGGGTCATAATAGGGGTCAAAGTTTAATAAAAATTGACCTCTGCGGTCTCTTCCAACTTACTCACACAATTTCTGGGCTAAATATTTGAAATTTTACATAATAAATATTCAGAGATAGGGCAAGCTTTTTCATCAGGTTTAGTCGAAACCTTTTTGTTAACAATATATAAATGTATGTATGTATGTATGTATGTTTGCATGTCTGCCTTAAACTTTCAATAGAGGCGACGGATTTTACCAAGATCAGTATCGTTTTAAAGTTCGACAAATACCGAAAAATTGGCTAAACACATTAATATCTTCCCTTCAAATAGGCACTTTTCTACTGGGGGGGGGGCTTTTTCGCCGATATTTTTTAAACTTATCCTCTCCTTTAGATTGTCTAGCCTTAATTTTAAGTAATGTCGCTTCCGGTTTGGCGGTTGTCGTAACAGCATAAACGTTAGGTTTTGCCCCGTTCTTTTCCTCCGTTGCAGTATGGGTTCCAACCTGCATTTCTACTACCACGTTTTTTTTTGCTAAACATACACATCCAAACACCCGGGCAACGCCGGGCTGAAATGCCAGTATATCTATCTATATATCTATAAAAGTTAACGTGTCTGTGTGTGTGCCTGTGTATCTGTGTGTGTGTCTGTGTACATTTCCTTTCGCAATAACTCTGTCGATTTTTAGTCTAAAGACGTGAAATTTGATATACAGATACTGAGATTTGGGAAAATCTTTGTAATCTGTTTTCGGCCAGAAATTTGGCTGTTAAGGGGTCAAACTTCGACGATTTGACCTTTGAGAACTCTACCAAACTCCTCCGACAATTTAGGGTCTAAACACTTGAAATTTTAGATATAGGGTCCTTGGACATGGATCTAAATTAATAACTTGATTTGAGCCTAAAACAATACATTTTAAGCGGGTCATAATAGGAGTCAAATTTTTAAAAAAATTGACGGCTTTTTTTTCTTTTTTTTATGCACAACATACGCCTACAAAAACCCGGGCAACGCGAGGCGTAAATGCTAATATATATATATATATATATATATATATATATATATATATATATATATATATAAAAGTGACCGTGTCTGTTTGTGTATCTGTGTGTCTGTGTGTGTCTGTGTATATTTCCCTACGAAATAACTATGTCAATTTTTAGTCTACAGACTCGAAATGTGTACTGAGATTTGGGAAAATGTACGTGATCGGTTTTCGCCCAGAAATTTAGCTGTTTAGGGGTCAAAGTTCAACACTTTGACTTTTGAGAACTCTACCAAACTCCTCCGACAATTTTGGGTCTAAAAACTTAAAATTTTGGTTATAGGTTTCTTGGACATGAATTTAACATAATAACTTGATTTGAGCTCAAAACAATAACTTTTAAGTTGTCAAAGTATTTTGAAAAATAACCTCTGATGTCTCTTCCAAATTACTCAGACAATTTCTGGTCTAAATATTTGAAATTTTACATAAAGTGCATTCAGAGATAGGGCAAGCTTTTTAATCAGTTTGAGTCGAAAAATTTTAGTTACCAGTATAAATGTATACATGTATGCCTGTTTGCATGTCTGCCTTAAACTTTCAATAGAGGTGACGGATTTTACCAAGATCACTATCGTTTTAAATTTCGACATTTCATACGACAAATATCGAAAAATTGGCTAAAAACATTAATATCTTCCCCTTCAACTAAGCACTTTTCTACAGGCCAGGGATCACTTTTTCGCTATATTTTTCAAGTTATCCCCTCCTTTAGATTGACTAGCCTTAATTTTAAATAATGTCGCTTCCGGTTTGGCGCTGGTCATAACAGCATAAACGCTGGGTTTTACCCCGTTCTTTTCCTCCTTTGCGGTACGGGTTCGAGCCTGCCTTCCTACTACCACTTTTTTTTTTTTTTTGCTCAACATACAAATCCAAACACCCGGGCAACGCCGGGCTGCAATGCTAGTACATGTATATAATCAAATAACATTATAAATAACATCGTAAGGCGCGGTAAATACCGTAGCCGTGGGGCGGAAAAACATCTTATTCCACATCGTGACCTTAAACTTTGAATCCCGGAATTCTACTGTACATTAGAGTCAAAGTAAATATATATACATATCTATAAAATTGAACGTGTATGTGTATCTGTCTGTCTGGGTGTCTGTCTGTCTGTGTACATTTCCCTACGCAATAACTCTGTCAATTTTTTGTCTACAGACTCGAAATTTGCTATACAGGTTACTGACATTTGGAAAAATCTGTGTGATCCGTTTTTGGCCAGAAATTTGGCTGTTAAGGGGTCAAAGTTCAACGATTTGTACTTTTGAGAACTCTACCAAACTCCTCCGTCAATTTTGGGTCTAAAACTTGAAATTTTAGTTATAGGTTTCTTGGACAGGGATCTAACTTAATAACTTGATTTGAGCCCAAAACAATAAATTTTAAGGGGTCATAACAGTGGTCAAAGTTTTAAAAAAATTACCTCTGCGGTGTCTACCAAATTACCCAGACAATTTCTGGTCTAAACATTTGAACTTTTACATAAATTATATTCGGAGAAAGTGCAAGCTTTTTCATCGGTTGGTGTTGAAAATATTTAGTAACTAATATATAAATGTATGTATGCATGTATGTATGTTTTCATGTTTTCATGTCTGCCCAACAATTTCGACAGAGGCGAGAGATATTCAAAGGATTAGTATCGTTTTAAAGTTCAACTTTTCAGACGACAAATATCGAAAAATTGGCTAAAAACATTAATATCTTCACCTTAAACTGTACACTTTTCTACAGGGAGGGGGTCTCTTTTTTGCCGATATTTTTGAAAGTCATTCTCTCCATTCGGTTGTCTAGCACTAATTTTAATACTTGTCCCATCCTGTTTTGCGGTGGTCGTAACAGCAGAGACGTCAGGTTTTTTTCCTGTTCTTTTGCTCCTCTGTGGAACGGGTTCGAGCCTGACTTCCTAATACCACATTTTTTTTGTTCAACATACACATCCAAACACCCGGGCAATGCCGGGCTGAAATGCTAGTGTATTTATAAAATTGAACGTGTGTGTGTCTGTGTGTCTTTCTGTCTGTCTGTCTGTCTGTGTACATTTCCCTACTAAATAACTCTGTCAATTTGAAGTCTTCATACTCGAAATTTGATATACAGGGTACTGAGATTTGGGAAAATCTACGTGATCGGTTTTCCCTAAGAAATTTGGCTGATAAGGGGTCAAAGTTCAACGACTTGACCTTTGAGAACTCTACCAAACTCCTTCAAAAATTTTGGGTCTAAACACTTGAAATTTTAGATATAGGTTCCTTGGACATGGATCTAACTTAATAACTTGATGCGAGCCCGAAACAATAAATACTAAGGGATCATAATAGGGGCCAAATTTTTTAAAAAAATTACCGTTTTTTTTTATTTTATTATGCTCATCCAAACACCCGGGCACAGCCGGGCCCACATGCTTTTATATCTGTAAAAGTGAACGTGTCTGTGTGTGTGGCTGTGTGTGAGTATGTGTACATTTCCCTACGAAATGACTTTATAAAGTTTAAGTCTACAGACTCGAAATTTGATAAACAGTGTACTGAGATTTGGGAAAATCTACGTGATCGGTTTTCGGCAAGAAATTTTGCGATTAAGGGGTCGAAGTTCAACGATTTGATCTTTGAGAACTCTACAAAACTCCTCCGTCAATTTGGGGTCTAGCACATGAAATTTCAGATATAGGGTCCTTGGACATGGATCTAACTTAATAATTTGATGTGAGCCCAAAAGAATAAATATTTAGGGGCCATAATAGGGGTCAAAGTTTAATAAAAATTGACCTCTGCGGTCTCTTCCAAATTATTCAGAAAATTTTTGGTCTAAATATTTGAAATTTTATATAAAGGGTATTCAGAGATGGGGCAAGCTTTTTCATTAGTTTTGGTCGAAAATTTTTAGTTACCAATATATAAATGTGTGTAGGTATGTCTGTTTGAATGTCTGCCTTAAACTTTCAATAGAGGCGACGAATTTTACCAAGATCAGTATCGTTTTAACTTCGACCTTTAATACGACAAATATCGAAAAATTGGGTAAAACATTAATATCTTCCCCTTCAACTATGCACTGTTCTACAGGCCAGGGATCACTTTTTTCGCCGATATTTTTTAAAGTTATCTATTCCTTTAGATTGTCAAGCCATAAATTTAAATAATGTCGCTTCCGGTTTGGCGGTGGTCGTAACAGCATAAACGTATGTTTTATCCCGGTACGGGTTCCAGTCTGCATTTCTACTACCACTTTTTTCTTTTTTTGCTCAACGTATGCATCCAAACGACGCCGGGCTGAAATGCTCGTAACAATATATATATATATATATATATATATATATATATATATATATATATATATATAGAGAGAGAGAGAGAGAGAGAGAGAGAGAGAGAGAGAGAGATGCATAGACACATACATATATGTGTGTGTACGTTATAATTCTCGTGCAAATTAAAAAAAACGATGAATTGATTAAACATCGGGATGAATTATATATATATATATATACATATATATATATGTATATATATATATATATATATAAGCGCTCGTGTGTGCGGGGATGTAATAAGTACATCTTTAATACTTTCTCTTGATTACACCTTGCCAAACATAGAAACACTATGCCTAGCACTAGTATGTTATGTGTATGTTACTATACGTGCATCTATATGTGAGTTACTATATATATATACATATATATATATCAGTTCTGTTATTTGTTCCATAATAACTAACAGAAATAACATAAATAACAGAACTAATAACAACATAAGTACCAGCACTCGTGAAAAAACATTAAGAAGGGAGAACAACACTAACACAAATAGAAAGAATAGGAGGAGGCAACAAACATGGTTCAACATCCCATACTCTATACATATTAAAAATAATATTCCAAAAGAATTCTATTAAATAATAGATAAAAACTTTCCACCAAGCAATAAATTAAGTAAAATCATAAACAAAAACACTGTAAAAATTTCTTACTCAACTTCACCAAATTTAATTAGAAATATAATAGGAACGAACAGAGCCAAAATAGAAAAAAGCAAATAATAATAACTTAGAAAATAATAGGAATGAAAACTGTGGATGCAACTGCCGTGTAGCTATGGAATGCCCGTTAGAAGGAAATTGCCTCGTATCAGATGTTGTATATAAATGTGAAGTTAAAACTAATAGAGGTGTAAAAGCATACATTGGTATGTTTCAGTTTAAAACCCGGCTAAACAATCATATTTCATCATTTAACAAAAACAATAATAGTAGCAGAAATATAATAAATAACACAGCAAACACTAATAATACTAATAATAACCATAGTGGGAGGGAAACAAATAGAAAGAAAAATAATAATGACACTGCACTTGGGGAGTGGATACGTGAGCTAAAAAGCAAAAATATAGAGTACACTTTGAAATGGTCCGTGATAGGTAGGGCAAAAAGTTATCATCCATCAAAATCAGGCAAATGTTCCTTATGTTTACTAGAATCCTACAAAATACTAACATCTGATAAAAACTCATTGTTAAATCACCGTACAGACAACATACAAATATGTCTGCATAAAAATAAGTTCCTAATATCAAGATATAGATAATAAGTAAACAAATAGATAGACAAAAAACTGAACAAAAATATTTTCTTTTCACCAAAAAACCGAGTTTAAGATAAATGAATAAAAAATATTAGAATAGCAAATAAACTTATAAATAACAAATCTGAACACAACATAAATACTCATGATTAATAAATAATAATATGATAAATAAAAAAATTAGCAAAAATGACAAAGATTAATAATTGAAACAAAAAATAAATAAGTTATTTCCCTTTGACTACTAAATTATAAGGTAAATGCACAAATTCTAAAAGATGTAAGTTAATGACTGAATAATTAAGAAACAAAGAATTGATAGAGTTAATTCCCTTTAATCGCAAAATCAGAAAAGACCGTAAACTTGAAACTAAACATTATAAATTGAAAATAACGAAAATAATTAACAAAAAACATAATATAAGAATAAGAAATAATAAATATGTACATAATGATAACCATTTTAGCCTAATAATAAAATAAATACGAAACAAAAAAACAATAACAGAAAAAATACGTATAGACGGCTAAAAAATAAAATGTAACGTAAATACCCAAGAGATACGGAAAAAAAGGAAAAAATGACTAGCTTAAGAAGAAGTTAAAAAATTAATTAAATAATTTCGTAAATAATAAATCAAACGTAATAAAAGAAGAAACAAAATAAGAATGCAGAATTAACATAATTGATATTAGATACATAAATTGGAAAGAAATTAAAAAAACAAAAAATACGAAAATAAGGCTAACAAAAAGAAAATATAGATCTATAAAAAACCCATGGAAAATTTTTAAAGATGGCAACCTCGATAAAAGAATTCCATCCCCATGTGAGTTTTAAAAACAATTTTTTGACTGTAATTAATTGATTTTAATTGTCTCCGATGAGAACGGTAAATAATGAAAATTCGGTATGTTATAAAAAAACAACCGTTTGTCCTTTTACCCTTCGAAACAGCTGTCAGACTAAGAAATATATATATATATATAATAACATGTCATAAAAAAATAATAAAAACAAAAATTGTGTACTACTAAAACAAAAGGTGTTGTTTTTTCTGATTGTATAAATTATATTGCTCTGAATTCTCATCGAGCTAAACCGAGGTTAATATTGGTGCAATAATCAATATAATACCATTTGAAAGGTATTAAAATTGATTGTTAAAAAAATCCACATATATATATATATATTCATATATATGTATATTTATGTATATATTCATACATATATAATCAATAGAAAAAGAGAGAAACAGTTGGAGAGAGAGAGCGTGTAATGATTATTGCAACTTTAAAAGTAATCATCCTTAATGTAGTAGTAGCAGTATTTATAATAATAATAA
>NC_136497.1:119164411-119174411 GCF_053919585.1 Euprymna scolopes
TAGAGTCATTAATTACAATCAATCTAAATTGTTCGAAGGATAATTTCGGAACTTGGACGCATATTAGATAAGTGT
The DNA here is from genome assembly GCF_053919585.1 of Euprymna scolopes. Taxonomy (NCBI): domain Eukaryota; kingdom Metazoa; phylum Mollusca; class Cephalopoda; order Sepiida; family Sepiolidae; genus Euprymna; species Euprymna scolopes. Next base: position 119,164,487 of record NC_136497.1, read on the forward strand.
ACATATCATTCAGTTTTTAAGATTCATTTATTGATATTTGTTAGTCTGAAATAAATTATGAGAAATTTAGGAAATATACCCGTTAATTACAAGCATGACAAACGCATTCGTTATTCGGATTATCTGGCATTAATAAAAAGAAATGTTACTTTTACTAACCAACAGGGCATTATTACACTTGACCGATATGTACACGCAGTGTGATGTTATATGGAAGTTCATCCCGCTCCCTGGGAGTAGAGGTTTTATATGTAACATGAAGAGAAATGATATATGAATAATAAATACTATGGATGTGTCAAGGGAGTTTTGAAGACAGGCTCATATCTGAAAACTTAGACCAACATTAAAGTGTACAGAGCTGTGTGAAGAACATGCTAGTTTAATAGTATGACGACGAAGGAAGACGAGATGAGAGTTTTTAATCTAACAGATTAATAGACAATGGTATCGCAAGAACTATCTAACAAAACAATGGTAGTGGAAAACATGGCATGGTGGTAATTATGGACTAGAGATAAATAGTAAATTATAAAGACATGAACAGATGTAGGGTGGCTTGCAATGGGCATATGGTGCCTTTGTTAAGTCTCGAAAGACAAAGTAAACTCCCTGTAGGGGCAGCTGCGCGTGGAATTGTAAGGCAAGTGTTGCGCAATCCCAAACCAGACATCTCTTGAATCGGCACCGATTGAATGCAGTGGCAAGCAAAAGTCCAGGATGACTGGAGACACTGGCGAAATAAGCAGAGAGCACACACAGCACTTATACGTCCCAAATAGAAACCCAGGTCTAACGTTGTTTAACTTCGGTGATCGAGCGGGAATCGGTGTGCCAACGTGATTATGCAGTACACAATGGACATAAAAGCGATGACAACAACATGATGATGATGATGATGATGATGATGATTACATTTTCCCTTTTGTTGATTTTTATCACAATATTTAAAAAAAATAACACTCAACCTTCAAGTGAATCCTTAGAGACGTGTAAATAATTATGTGAAAGTCAGGGAACTATACGCTCTTTCGAATCGAATCGTTTGTGTAGAGTCATCCGTGACAGTGTGTAAGTGTTAATTATTATATTTAGCTGTGATCGTATTTTATGAGGATTAAATATACACCCTCTCTAAACCTGTCACATCACAGAGATAGTAATTCAGCCCGCTCCAAAACGATGAAAACCGTTATGAAACTGTGACTTTTTAGAATGAACAAATAGAATGGAATGAAAGCACAAATCTGACACAGAGAAGAAATTATTAAATTATTTATTAGAAATAAATAGTGAAAAGTGTCACCTTTTATAAATGAACTAGTAGGAATGGCACACGTATGAGAATACGAAATCATTACGATTTACTATTTCAGTTTGCTCGTAACTAGGGCTAGGACAACAGTCTATTCTTTTTATTGTTTTAACTCTCGAGTGAGTATCAGTTGATAGCTTATATATTTTTTTATATAGAGTGATGTGGCTTTCTATTGATTAACTGCGCCTTTCTGTGTCGATTATATACTGGAAAGACAAAACATAAAACATGAAAAGAATATTTTGTTGTCATAGCCTTACTCATAAGACTGTATTAGTAAACTGTTTTTGCTTCTATCTTGTTCCCATTTTGTCTTTAAGTAGAGTTGAAAAAAAGGATCTTGAACATATCTCTGAATTTGTCTCTTAAAAATATGATTACAATTTCATTGAACTTGTATACACGTTATTGAACCTTTAAGGAGATATATTTTCATAGCAAAATTATAAGCGAGTGACATTTAACTATTCGGCAAATAAGGATAAAGTAAGGATGCGTTAGACTTCCAGTGTATTCCTCGGACGATTGCATAATATAATGTCAATTTCATGAAAATATATTGAAGTGTAATAGAATATTTAGGACGCATTGCTGCCTAATCTTAGAGCTGAATGATGTTCGTTCTTTTACCTAAAATGTTATACACATGGAATAAAATTCATTTAGAACATGATTAATTTGATGTTTGAAGGTGGATATGACTTTTTATTCCCATTAGCGAATGGATTTAGCATTTTTGACTTAATCTGTAAATGTTATGCCAAAATATAATTTTAGATTTTACGTAGATTCTGTAATCATATTTTTTTATGAATTGTTTATATCTATTTCAATCCAGAGTACGCATTTAAATTTGCCCTTATATATACTTTGCTTTCAAGTACATGTCCGTCGTGAAGTGGTTTATGTGGCAACGAGTGAGGTAAGCAGCAAGAAAGACAAGTATAGAACGCAAGGACGTCATTTAATTTTGAATTTGAAAACATTGCTTACAAGATGCAAAAAAGAAAGAATTGAAAGAAAAAAACAACGAACCGGTAATGTTTTGTTTTTTTTAATAAAAACGAATTACATAATAGAAACGATCTTAATAAATAAATGGATTTTAAAATAAAATAGTCACTATTTCATAAAATTGACCGAAACACAGAAAAGAGAACACCGTTAAGTGGAAGAGCCAAGGAAACCGTTAGAAATAAAGAGATTAAAAAGATTTAATAATTAAAAAAAATGGAATAGGCGAGAAACAAAAAAAAAAAAACATACAAAAATTAGAGAGTTATTGACTAAACATTATTTAATATTTATTTTTTAATTTCTATATTGATAATTCTTTTATCACTTCCGTATCTATGTGTATGTGTTTCATGCACCTGCGTTACTTTTACATTTTCATTTTTTAATCATATCAAACTAATATTATTGAACTCCGAAACGTTACTTTTAAAAAAATATAATGTTACTTTTAAAATATAGTTTTACTTCGTGACCTTAAGAAATTTAAAGGTTTTTGTAACCATGAAGTCAAAAATTAAAGGTTATGTGTGAATTAACGGTTCTTAGGAAATCCTCGTGTATATATATCTATGTATATACGAATATGTTTTTATCGGATTACATAAAACAGAATATGATAGTAAAATATATTTCCAATGTTTCGGTCGATGTCACCTCCGAACTTGTTCAAATGTATCTTGGCAAACTAGTGCATTTTATATAATCTCGGGAATCTGCAGGGAATTTCGAAATGAGCTCTTTATTAATCAACGAGGGTTGTATGAAAGTATTTCGCAACTGTATATTGGGAGTCACCCGCACTGAAGATTGACCCTTCAACATCCAAAAGGGTGAAACTTATTACTGAATTTTACAAAATAATTTATCCTAACAATGTAGATAAATATTTTGTAAAATTAAGCTGTAAGTTACGCTCTCCTGGCGCTTGAATGTTCAATTCCCAATACGGGCTAAACTAAAAAGAACTGTTGCATAAGAGACATCTGAGTAAGTTCATAGGGTACATCTGACAAAAAGATTGTGAAAACAAGACTCGAGATGAGAAAAGTAACGTGAAGAATACGAATAATAATTCATCATCTCAAAAATTCAGCAACAATGACAAACAACATGACTACAATAAAGCGTTCATATCAAAAATAGATGCAGTTACTTATTTTATATTACAACGTCATATTAAATTATTATTATTATTATTATTATTATTATTATTTATAATAATAATAATAATATTAATATTAATAATAATAATAATAATAATAATAATAATAATAATAATAATAATAATAATAATAATAATAATAATAATAGAGTTATGAAATCATTTCGTGAGAGGTTAGTAAACATATACGCACATTATATAAAATGATATTATATCTGTCTACCTGGATATCATTTTTTTTTGCATGTAATATATATATATATATATATATATATATATATATGTATATATATATATATATATATGTATATATATATATATGTATATATATATATATATATATATATATATATATATTTAGGAAGTGTTTTATTTGAAAGTACCACACATTTTTAATAGTTTTGATTACTGTAAGTTATTGCATTAATAGTAAATAATAAATCAACAACAAATAAAGTGGAGGCCGTGATTGAAAAGAAAAAAAACATTACTATCTCAGTCTAATGCTCTACCAATTAAGATATGTAAATTTTTCTTAAGCATTGTTGATGAAAGTTTCATCTTAAAGAAAACATATAGATATTAATCGTGACGTCATAGCTTTACATTATACGCCATGTTTCAATAAACATTCATTCACACATAAACTAGAATAATAATAAATTACTTGGGTGGGAAAACATTGCAAAATATTGGATTAGTCCCAAATAATTAACTTCTTTTAACTATGTTTATCAAATTATATATTGTCTATAACCGACACATAAAGGATGGATATATTTTTCTGAAATCCTCAAAATGGTTAAAAAGTAGATAAGTAATTTAAGTGTATAATTAAGTATAAAAAAAATGAGAAAATGCGAAAGAAAAAATAACTGAAGGAAAAGAAATCATAGATTTAAATGTATGTTATTACGTGTTCACTTCAGTTTTCACAGACTTTCATTTTTACCGGGGTTTTGCATACTACCGAATGCTAAACATTCACCTGCTATTAAAAAAATACGTCCGAGAGATTTTTTTGAAAAATCTAACCAGCACTAAATTCAATAGTTTGTACGTCTCTGGCATTTTGTTCATTGACTATATTATCCATGGGGATGTGTAATTCTTTCAACAGAGATTGGTTGCACCACTCTAATAATTTAAATATCACCACATTGATTTAGTTATCTGTTTCTTAATCTTCAAATTAGAAAATAAAAATAGGAAATATGATAAATGTATAAATACGTGTATAAATGTATGAAAATTTTGCATGATTAAAAGAGAATAATGAAAAGTAATTACGCAACATTAAAATTGCTGTGAAACGAAACAGCATTTATTTTAATTATTTCCTAATTTTGCAGTGTTTAGATGTATCGCATTGTAATTGTAATTTGAACAATTAACAGAGGATTAAGTAGACTGATTTGTTTAGGAAGAAACCAAAATGCATGTTGATGGCATTGTTATCGTAATTAGTTCATTAAAACTTGATTTTAAAAGGTGTTTTCGGTAGTTTAGAAAATATAATGTATAATGTGCAAGTCATGTTAAAACAAGAAGTATAAACACACGCATACACATACGATAAATTGGCTACAAAATGTTTGATTTTTACAATCACATAAGGCAAAAGAAAGGACAGATTAAACATTTAATTAAAACAATCGTAAGGAAAAACAAGAGATAGTGAGATAGAGCGAGTGACAGTGAGAAAAATGTAAATATGTTAAGTTTGTATGTTTTTACAGAATCTCAACCTATTTTGTGTCATTGAATATTATAAAACAGTGCATTTTGTATTCGATTTATTATATACGATTTATTTTATTTGTTTTTACGAAATGTAAAAAAAAAAACTGATATCATATATTTTACAATAAGGCGTAAATGAGTATAAATACATTATTATCGAATTTGAACCCGTACAACCCGATTAAAAAAATCCCAGGAATCACAGAATATATATAATTAATAAAAACTTATGAAATAAAATAACTCTGAATAAATTAGAAGGAGCAGATGAAAAACACCTAACCTGGAAAAGTGAAAAAAACAAACAAAAAAAAAACGTAACGTCTAGATGAAGGATAGAACGATTAATAAGAAGAATACGGATGAGCGAAGAAGCTGGAGCCCGTTAATGTGGTAGAGAAACTGAGCGGAGTGAAATGCGCAACAGGTGATATGACCAGCTTATAGATTTTCGCATGCCCGCGTCCCGACTTGTCTGCGGTGGCGGTTGTCATAGCGGACGCCGCGAACACACGATCCGGCATCGTTGCACAGAGAACGCTACGCACCCACACGGAGAAATCCATCGACAGTAGCGGTTGCACACACGTGTATGCAGACTCCCGGACACTTGTTTGCACACAGTAACGCCGAGCAACATGTGCATGTGACGAGACTATCACATTAATGTGAGTTTATCCATAGGTTCTCTATTAGATGTGCAACAAATAAAAAGATATGATAATTTCATATATGCGTACTTTTCGAAAAAACGAACGTACAGCTGAAATTCGCGTATATATATATATATATATATATATATATATATATATATATATATATATATATATGCATACATACAACATTAATTTTATATATATAAATGTGTGTGTTTATATACATGTATATTGGTATACACGTACACATCATAATGTTTCTACACTCATCAGCGTAATTACGATCACTCGAAGGATTCGAATCCAATCCTAAACAAGAAAAATTATTACAAATAGATAGGGAATATAATATAACAATCTCGAGGTAAGCCGGAAAACAGGATCAGTTGTAATACAGTCGATCAACTTCGCTCATACGCGCAGATAGTCATATAATGATTAGATCACTCTGACTGATGTTAAAGGCATTACATAAGACTAAATTTTTAATTTCAACTCTATCTCTCGCGGTGGACAATATCGTACGGGTTCTTGTTAATGAAGATAGACATGATCTCTGTGGCCGGGGTTCGACTCTTTCGACTGGTCTTAATCGTGATACTCTGCACTAATGATGCCGAAAGAATGAGACCCTAGTGTCTGTAGGTATTTGATAATTATTTAAGTAAATTATATATATATATATATATATATATATATTACCGACCCCCATATATATTGCATATATAAGATAAAAGACCCTCCCGTCGTTGTCGGCGTATGAGCTTCAACCGCAACAATTTAGTTTTACGGCAATCCACACAGATTATTTGTTTACAGTGGTGAAGGCTTCGTATAGATCAATCCAGTTTTTGGTTATACTGCTAACATTTGTCGGTGCAGTAACCGGCATGTTTTTTATATCGCAGTTTCCTTCTCCTAGAAAAATGTCTTAACGAAGACTAGGAGTGCATCCCTCACAATAAATAATAATGCGCCCCCAGATACCAACCTGCAAATTTCTACAACTCGAGGCAATACATACAGCGCCGGGACTTTTCAAATGGTAACCCTTCTAGAAACGTCAAGGCTCATCGTTGCTTCATTTCGGCATATATATATATATATATATATATATATATATATATATATATATATATATATATTATTTTAAAAATATAATATTATCCACTGACACGTGTTTCGTCCTCTACGACTCATCAGAATGGCTGAATCTAGCGAGATCAGGACCCCATGATGAGAAGCCTAAACATCTACCACGGGACCACCTCGCTCGACTACCGAATGTACCACGTTTTTTTTTTTTTTATGAAGATGTTTTTATTTGTTTTTGTTAGCGATACTCTTTGAACGAATTCAATTATTTATATGAAAGTGCATTTTTACCTAAATGCGAGTTGGGAATAATTTTCCCTTTGACCAATTCGGTACCCCTAAATGGAGAGCGGCATATATATATATATTATTTTTAAAATATAATTATCCACTGACACGTGTTTCGTCGTCTACGCCTCATCAGAGTGGCTAAATCTAGCTAGATTCGAAATCAGGACACCATAATGAGAAGCCTAAACCTCTACCACGGGACAACCTCGCTCGACTACTGAATGAACCACGGTTTTTTTTTTTATGTAGATGTTTTTGTTTGTTTTTGTTAGCGATACTCTGACCATCTGTGTTTGTAAAATTGAGCTTAGGTATTTGGGCAATGTCAAAACATTGTTAATTCATTGTCCGCATAGCAGCAGCTGCATAGCGCACCGGTTAGAAACTCCGGCTATCATTGTGGGGTTCGGGTTTCGAGCCTGGGCTGAGGTAGTTGCTTGGCTAGATGAGCTGTGAAACAGCGAAACAGTACTGTATGTGAATGACTATATATATATATATATATATATATATATATATATATATATATATATATATATATATATAACTCAAATAAGCTTGCTCGCTTGCTAGGGCGTTTAACACGTCCATCTGGTTTGTGACTTCCGGTTTAAAAAATTCTGCTTACCTATTGCATTGCCGCCTTGTCTTTAGTTAGATATTAAAATCCGCTGCAGCTATTCAATTATGCACATAGTCTGCAATTTTATTGTATTTTTTTGTTTTTTTAATTCGTCTTAACCTGTTTTCTTTACTAATAACTGTAAGTTAACCAAGTTCGGTTAAAAATGATTTAAAAATAAATATGCAATATATATATATATATATATATATATATATATATATATATATATATATATATATATATATTGCATGTCAATATATTTTTTTAATTTTCAAATTGTTATGAAACGCAGAGAAGTAAAATGTAGGACTTTTGGACACTGGAAGAGCACCACGCTGGTTATTGTGGAATTTGAACAAATATTTTGAAAAATGTGCTAATTTTTCTGTTTTCTTCTAATTTCAAGCGTGTATCTTTTTATTGCAGGTCTCCAAAAATGCCTAAAAAAGAGTCGATTGATGGCTAGTGGAAAAGTACATGTTGTTGAAGGTGTTATCTGTCGAAGATCTAGCCAAGGATCTTGGAAAAGATCGGAGAACTTTTTTAATATTTGCTGAAAATCGAAACATCAAACGAAGGAAGGACATAAACATAAGAATGTCAGTTTCTGCTTGTGATGTTAGAAAAATTCGCCGTAAACTTATGAAGCAGCCGGGCAGCAACAGTGCTGCTATATTTGATAAGGGTAAAATACCTTCATTAGCAAGAAGGGCACGTTGCAATGCCTTAAACCTTATTGCAAGAAGAATTAAGTCCTGTTTTAAACCAAACTTATAAGGAAAATCGTTTGGCTTGGACTCAGAAATACAGGAAAACCAGCTTTGAAAATATTCTTTTTACCGATGAGGCCAGAGCAACCCTTGATTGACCAGATAGGTAGGCCAAACTTTGGAGTCCTCTTTAATACCCTAACCCTTCCACTCATCGATATTGTTGTAAACAGGGAGGTGTTATGTTTTGGGTTGCAATAATCTGCGATTAACTAATAGGACCATTCCGAGTGGCTGACGGTGTCAAACTGACAAGCCAGTATTATATTTAAAGCTTTAATTAAAAAATAGTTTACTATAAGGAGAGGGTGAGGTAAGAACTTCGTTTTAACAGTGCTTGTAGTAGATCCCCTTTAATTTTAATTCGTTCTTGCGCTAGTGTTAAGGAGACTTCTGCAGTTTAATTTTTTTTCACTCATTAATTTAAAAAATGTTTTTTACAAGAAAATAAACTACAATATAATTTCAAAATCACATTTTATTTTAAACATTTTATTTTATCTTACCATTTAAGGACCTGCGGTAAGAGTAAATAAAAAAAAAAGTAATGACGGAGGGCTGAAGCAGATCGAAATTTTCTCAAACTAAAATGTCGCACAAAAGAAAAGAAAATAATAATAATGGCGGGGGGGTTAAAGGAGCCAATGTCGAATCAGGTTTGTAAATCAGTTCTTAAAATAGGGGGTCGATATACTAGAACATTGTAGCTGAAAATGAGCCCCCTTCCAAATCTTTTAACATTTTTTTTGGAAATTTTGTTATAATTTTTAGCTTGGTATTCAACAATCCGGAGAAATAGTTAAAAAAACATTAAAGCACAGGAAAAAAATTGTAATGAGGGTACCGATTGTTCAGTGCACCTACAACTCTAAATTATATTTTCTTTACCTAAGATGTGCATGATCCAAATTAAAGCTTGATTTTTTTTTTAAATCTACGTCTTACTTGTTCAGAAATATTTATTTAAGATTATTTGTATTTTTCATTGCAAGTTGAAATTGTGTTAAAACAAAATGCTAAGCAAATATGTTGTTCTAATGTAAAAATAAAAATCTTGATCAATTTACATATTAAAAAAAAACAAAAAACATATTTTTTTTACTTACGCAGTATAATTTTCCTTCAAAAAAGAAATCAAAATCTACCTTTTGGAGGCTAATACGTTTCAACTGTCTTTAAAGATAATATAAAAGAAGGCCTTTTTTAATAATTAAAATTTAACATTTAACGTTGGGAATCGCTTTATAA